>NC_056725.1:1877157813-1877292813 GCF_019279795.1 Protopterus annectens | reverse complement strand
TATACTGTCATGATCTATGGAGCAGTATAGTAGCTGATTTATTAGATTTATAAATATTTAGTATTAACAAAGAACAAGCAGTTCCTGATTTATAGACATAGCTGGCATGTGTTTTATGGTGGTTTCACTGGAACATCCATATTCCAAGTGTCAACAACTGTAGTTACTAAGATCAAGCCTCACCACTGGCATATAAAGATAAAGCCCTGAGTATGACCCAGGTGACCCAGGTTCAACTATCAGCTTGGGAGCATGACAGAGAGGCAGAGGAAGATGGGTGTGCCTTACCTGGAGGAGGCTGGTGCGTGCTGGGTGTTGCTCTAGTGGAGGCCAGAGCCCAGACAGATAATGCTGGACTGAGGAGGACTGGGAAGACAGACAAGGTGTGACCATGTTATGGTTATGAGTTGGTGAAACGTGCTCATAGCCACTCCCCATTACCCATCCAGCCCACCACTGATGCACTGGTAGAGGAGTTAGGGGGCCCAAGGAAAATCCTTTACCAGGCTACAGTATGATGGTTTCCTGCCTGGCTCATTCTACTCTGCTGGCCTTAGAGCCTGCACATCGTGGAGGGAGGGGTACCCTGTGTGCAGGAGCTCTCCCTGAAGGTAAATCCTCCCAACATGGGAAGCCTGGCTGGAGACTGGATAGTCAGGGCTCTAGGAAGCTGGCATGGGAAGCCTGAAGTCAGCAGTGGGTGAGATGAAAACAATACATACTAAGATCAAACTTAAGTGACCAGAAGCCAAGTCTCCACCTCTCCAACAAAAGATAACATTGTTAAGAAGCCATTCAGTGATGTGATTTTTGTGAGGGCTAATGGCCACACAGAATATTGGAACTTTCTGCATACTAGCTAATGAAGAGCTCACAAGGCTAAGAATTTGCAAAAATCAGACTTTAGAAAAGAAGAAAGAATGCAGGTGACAATACAGGTAATATGGAAGACAAGGAATGCTCAGGGTAACTTGACAGGGTTCAACAACTAATGAACTTGTTAGCTGATGGAATATAACTACAAAATCCATTAAAGATTCTGATCAAGGTACATGTAATCTTGACATGCCCTTAAGAGATCCATGATCTATTTCTAAATAGTGATAGCTAAATATGAACCCAAAAGAAGTGTGTTTTTTTTCAGAGCAGGTATTGCATGTATTACACTGACTGTATTTGCAGCCTAAAAGAATGCTAGACTTCAACTGCAAGAGCTCAACAAATCTGCTGTGTGACATCTCCCAGAATCCAGTGGAACATCACCTGGTCAGTGATATCATACTGAACTTCGGGCAAAAGTTAACATTTTGTTAGCCTCAGTAGACACTGGAATGTTATGTATGACCACTTCTCCATCAGAAGGGTAATCACCATGTGTCCACTTAAAGCAGGAGGTCATTAGCTTCCACAGGATCATTTAGTCACATCTCTTACCTTGGTGCAAAAACAGGGATAAATCAACTACACAAAATCTAATGTGTCTGGTACATGAAAAATTTGATAACATGCAGAGGCAGAGACAGAGGAGTAGAGATTAAGAGAGGTATCGAAACAGATGGATAGAGAGATAGACAGTACATTTGAGAAACTCCTCTCCTGTGGCTATTACATATTAATTTTTCATTTGCTTGACCTAGAATGTACACCAATACTTCACAAGGTAACCGCATCTACTGACAGAATAATCATTAAAAATTGAGCCATTACAATAACTTCATCAATGCATCCATACATTTGGTCACAGATCTGACTCCATCTGTAGCCACCCTGCTTGTACTTGGCACCTTGAATCAGTGTAGTGTCATAGCTTCATAGGTAGTTACTATGAATGCAGTCTAGGAGCCATTAAAAAGCCTAGCCCAAATCCCCATTTGCCTCAAAGCACTGTTTGGGTAAGTAACTGGGTGAGGATCATACAGTCGGCAAATAAAATGGGAACAGTTAAAACTCTGTAGCTGTGGCACAGGAAACAGCTCATTAAAAAATCTGCATCCCCTGCATTACCCACCTCATGCTTACTGACAACCATTTGTTTCTACTATTGGTTGAATATATACAAAAAGTTTAAGTACTTACTAATGTTGGAGGCCAGACTCTCATTCAAATGTATTAGCAGTGCCCAGCAGTTCATCAATGCTGCCTTACCCCTCAAACAACCATGCCCACCGTGTCTTAAATCAGCAAATTAAGATCATATGCTGAGGCAACCATGAAATTACTGCCCTAACCTCAAAGGACTCTGGGATGTAGGTTTAGTAAGCAGGCTACTCATTGACATGTATCCCAGCAAACAATACCTGTAGCAACCCCAAGAAGAGGAGGAAATAGGTGGAGTTGAAGAAGAATGGCAGCACCTCAAAACAGCATGTGTTAGGACTACAGTACAGATATGTGGCCGAGCCAGGTATGGAAATAAGGTGCATAAGGAAAGATGGTGGTGGAATGCAGAAGTCCAGGAAGTCATCAAAAGAAAGAAGGAGTGCAGGAAAAAATGGGAGACAGAAAAGACTGACCAGGCTAGGAAGGAATACAGGTTGGTTAACAAAGAAGGTAAGAAAGGAGTTGCAATAGCAAAGAATAGGGCATTGGAGGCACTCTACCAAAATTCTGGAAAGTAAATCAGTAAGTGGTACAAAGAAACTACATCAGATTGCAAAGCAAAAACAGAAAGATACAGAAGATAGTCAGTCACTTACCCTTAATAAGGGATGCCAGAAGCAACCTGCTCACCAGTCCATAGGACATCAAAGGAAGATGGGAGGAGTATTTCCAGCAGCTTCTGAATGAAGAAAACAAGAAGAAGAGAACCGTATTTCATAAGTCCTGGATACCTGAGAACTGCACTAAGGAAAATGAAGTCAGGGAAAGCAGCACGATCAGATGAGGTCACAGCAGATATGATAACGATGTTGGGTGGGCTAGGGGAGAAATGGCTCCCGAGGGTACTAATAGCAGTGTGGAGAGAAAGGCATATCCCAGATGACTGGTAAATAAGCATACTCATGCCAGTGTACAAGAACAAAGGGGACATCCACAACTGTGGGCAGTACACAGGCATCAAACTCCTACCACATTGCATGAAAATTCTGGAAAGGGTGATTGATAAATGGATAAGCAGAGTAGTAGAATGTAAGATGGGAGATGAGCAGTTTGGATTCAGATCAGGATGCAGCAAAACTGAGCCGATGTTTGCAGTGAGACAGATAGTTGACAAGAAGCTAGAGATGAGGAGAGAGTCCAACTGGGCATTCCTAGACTTGGAGAAAGCATATAACAAGGTCCCAAGTAAGCTGATCTGGATAGTATTGTGGTGGTTTGAAGTCCCAGAAACATCAGTAGAATTAGTGCAGGCTATATGTACAAGGACCCAATGACTCAAGTACAAACCGTGTTTGGCCTCACAGGGGGTTCTCAGTGGGAGTGGGTGTACACCAGGGATCAGCTGTGAGCCCACTGCTGTTCATACTGGTGATGGACTACATTAGTAAACAGGTTAGAGAGGACAGATCAACAAAGTTACTGTATGCAGATGATGTGGCGTTACAGGCAGACTCTGAGCAAGAACTTCAGCAAAGGCTAGGGGAATGGAATGCAAAAGTGAAGGCACATAGGATGAAACTTAGCACAGATAAGATAGTGGTAATGGCAGCAAATTGGGTAAATCAGAAGAAGCAGAGAAATGAGATAGAAGGGAAGATAGTGGAACAGGTAAATAGTTTCAAGTATCTGGGAGGGGTGGTTGAGAAGAAGGGAAGTCTGAATGAAGAGATCAAAGCTAGAATCAGAGGGGCTGCAGCCAACTGGCACAGAGTCTCATGTGTAGTCTATGACAGATGAATACCAAAGAAGCTGAAAAGTAAGGTGTACAAGACAGTGGTGTGACCAGTACTACTGTATGGTACAGAAACCTGAGCAGTAAAAGCACACCAGATGAAGAAACTAGAGGTTATGGAAATGGAGTACAGTACCCGAGAAGGGTGGTAGGGCACACTGTGGGACAGATGAAGAATTGTGTACAAAAGAGCAGAAGCCAAAGTAGCTCCAATTGCAGAAAAGATCAAAGAGAACAGATTAGCGTGGTTCGGACATGTGCAGAAAAGCAAAAGACAATCTTTTGAAGAAGAGTTGACATTTGACATTTACCTGTTTTTTACTGGGTCTTTACAGTAAAAGGATTTTGTTTGTGGATTTCAGCCGTGTGGCTCGTTTTTTTGTTTACATCCAGCAAAGAGGTGGATGGATTGTGTGAAAGAAGATCTGTGACAGTCAGGCATGAGTGTTGAAGAAGGCAGGAGTGAGAAACTGAATCGAGAGAGATGGCAACAGTTAACACGATACCCCAACCCCATGTAGAATACGGGAGCAAAGGGGATGATGATGATGATGATGATGATGAAAACCTGTAGCAACAATATGCAACACAAAATAAACAAAGAAGGGTTTCTCAGCTGGAAAGCCAGTGCCCCTATGGAAATATGGCTGAGGCTGAGCCAATACATCTGCTAACATCCTAGTCCTAATTGGCCCCATAGTGACACACACACACACACACACACACACACACACACACACAGATGCAGCACTCTCCAGGCTGAGCAAGGAAAATGTTATGGTAAACTGTCCCTCAGCTGCAGGATTCAGTATATCATGAGAACCCTCAAGTGCCTTTACCCCTGGTACATATATGACATGGTCATTGTGTTCATAGGAATGAATGACACTTTCTTGGTCATATGAAGACACACATGATGGAGCTCTAAGAGTGTTGGTATAATACTGGTCTAGAGCAGCATCATACCATCACCAAGAATAATGCCACAATGCAAACAAAGAATAATTGACTTCAACAAGTGGTTTAAATATCGGTGTCATTCTAAGGGACTGCAAAACATAACAGCCTGGGATGAGATGATTGACAACCCTGATTGATTACCAGGGGATGGCCTGCACCTCACCTCTCATGATTTTCTTATAGTGATCAAAAATTTCTCCATCCCCATAATGACTATTTTAGGCAAGATCAGTCTCCTCAAACTACCACCATTGTCAAACACAATCAACACTATATAAAACCTGTGCTGCTCAATGCTAGTAACTTAAGTAAGATGCCTTCCTGATCCCTCATATTATAGCCATCTACTTCTATACTAAACCATTGCTCCATTGTAGTGATAGGACCCCATCAGTGCCATATTTCAATATCTAGCACATGGGAATGACTATGTTATAGTAGTAACTAAAAAATGTGTACCTTCCACTGCTTCAGTACAGCAAACCACAAAATAAATGTAAAACTGGAAGAATTTGGCGTGCTGTACTTCCACGACTTGAATCCACCAAAATGTTACTTTTAAAAACAATTATTTAATATAACACTTCAATAAAAACAAACAGTAAACAAAGAGTCCTTTTATATTGCATACGATAAGCGCTTTCGGTAATCTTCTTCAGATCGTAAACTCTTTGGGACTGCTGGCACCTTTTTAACTAAAACTGCTTTACATTAATTAGAATCATCCAACACTCTATGACCAATCAAAGTTTAAGGTTTGATGTCCGACTTATAAGTTAACCAATGATGCGACCACTACGATTAGTCGGTCTTTACATTCATAATGTTACTAGCCAATTGATGGATCCTATGGCTGGTATACCTTTTTATTAACCAATAGTAGATCTACTTTCAGTGTAAGTTTTAAAATCAGTCTATCTTTTTTGTTATTATTCATGAGTCTACTAGCCAGTCAATGGATCTTATGGCTAACACACCTTTGTGTTAGCCAATGGTAGGTCTCCTAGCTTTCATTGTAGGTTTTAAGGGGATAATGCTGTTTAAACCAGGTGGTTGATCAGCCCATAAATTGATGATCCATCTTGTTTCTCTTAGCTCAGTACAGTTTTCTATATCACCCTTACGTAAACCCACATAAATGATTTCAATAACTTTGTAAGTAAACGAATGTTCCACATATGTATTCACATGTGTGGCTAAAGCATTGTGCAAATCTCCATTTTGTATGTCTTTCTAATGCCGCAAAATGCAATTTTTGAATAACTGATTAGTCTTTCCCACATAGTAGGCTGGACATAATCTACAGGTAGCCAGGTAGACTACATTAGCACTGACACATGTGGCTTTCACATTAAAAACATATTCTTTCTTTGTTTTTGGATGTTCAAATTTATTTCCACTATCTACATATGGACAGGCTGCGCAGTGGCCACATCTAAAAGTTCCTTTTCGCCCTATAGTAGGGGATTTATTAAAACCATATTTAATGCATAGTAATCTTTTAAAATTTTTCTTATTTTTGTACCCAAAGCTTGGCTTCTCTCCTATAATATTTTTTAATTGTGGATCTTGGGTTATGATTGGCCAAAATTGCTTTAGCACGCTTTGGATTTGTCTGTTATCCGTACTGTAAGTAAGCATAATTCTAGTGGTAACTGCACATTCAGATTTTTTTTTTTGTTCTCATGAAGGGGTACATGTGTCCTTCTCATTATAACCTTGCTCCCTTAAATTCTTCTGGAGAAACTTTATTTCTTTTTGCCTCACAGTCTCTTGGCTGCATCTCTTACGTATCCTAGAAACTTCATTACACATAATGTTCCTGGTGATATATCTAGGATGCATACTACTCTTCAAGAGGTAGTGGTTTCTCCATGTACTTTTCCTGTGTAGCTCTGTTTCTGTTGTGTTCCCTTCATTTAATATAACATTGACATCCAAAAAGCTGATGGACTCACGTGACCATTGTGCTGTAAATTTCAGGTATGAGGTGGTCACATTGAGGTACTCAAGAAATCTTTGAAACTGTCCATCATTTCCTCTCCACAGAATAAACAGGTCATCCACAAAACGACCGTAGTAAAGAATATTACCATACCAGGGATTGGTGGGAGCAAGTAACATATTCACATTCCCATTCTACCAGCACTAAATTAGAATAACTATTAGCGCAGGGGGTACCCATGGCAACCCCCCACTTCTGCCAGTATATGGAATGACCATACACAAAATAGTTATTTTCTAATATTATTTCCAGGAGTGCATAGACCTATTTGTTTCAGCTGGATTTATCTTTTGAGTCAAGTTCTTTCTTACAGAATCGATCCCTATATCATTTGGTATCGATGTGAATAAACTATTCACATCTAAAGTTGTTAATAATAAATCCTGGTGGTCTGTATGCTCTTTTATAGCTTTTGTTACTTTATTCAAGAAATCATCTGTGTCTTGTAACACTGTTGCATGAAGTTTCAGTACTTTCTACAATTCATTTTCCACAAATAGGGACATAGTTTCAGTGATCCATCCCTGCCCTGCCACTATCAGGCGTAATGGAGGATCTTGAAGATCCTTATGTATTTTAGGCAATCTATTTATAGCTGGTATAGTGGGTTTCGGAGTTTCAAGGAAGTTAAAGTTTACATCTTAGTGTGACAGTGTACACCGCATGTCAGCACGCAATGCACATTAATGAGGTGCAGAGTCCCTAAGTTAAGTTTTGTTTCTCACAACAGTATTTCTGGCCACGAAACCTTTTAAGGCAGAGCACCAAAAGTGTATGGATTTGCACAGAATACCAGAATGATCACCCGGCCTTTACAAATAGCTCTCATTCTGTTAGTGCAACAAATCTGCACAGAGGCCAGCTTCATAAGAGGACAAATAACCAGTAATAGGGACATAGCTAACATAGATGTCACATAGGAATATGTTAAATGTAACAGTCTCATACTCTTAGAGTGAGAAATGTGAACAAAGCCATAAAAATGAGGGGACAAAGGGCCAGAAATAGGGACAGATTTTAATATTGCACTTCCAAACTTAGGAAGTAGATAGAATATATAGGTTGCACATTAGCATGAACTTTCTGAAGAGCGTGAAGTTTGAAACTCAAATGCCAGTCAGTTTCTGACTGCACTCTGCAATGACATGCCAGTGATTTGCCAGGAAAAAAATGTTATGAGGAAAAGATCACAAATATGAGACAAAAACTGGACATTCTGCACAGATCAGGACAGCTGAGAGGTATGCACTCAAACGTATGTATTATTGAGTCACATCAGTCCTGAGAACTTCCCAGTGATATGGCAGAAAGCCACATATTTGATAAGGAAAATATCTGCACATCCTAGGAATATCTGGACAGTTGAGAGGTATGAATGTAAAGTATATGGTCCAAACATAGTACAGGACAGTGTACCTACAGTGCAGAGTACTGTGATATCCCAGTTCTGGCATTCTGTACTGAAGCTGTGTTAATGATCTGTACCAGGACATGGGACTGCCATGTAAAGTGATCATTCAGAGGAAGATTGTGTATTGAATAGGGACACACAGATGAATTGTAGGAATGAACACAGGAAAAGAGTATAGGTGAAACTCCCTCACATACAGCAGAGGAGGGCATGCCAGGGGAAGATGGGTTTAGCAGCAACACCAAACACATATATATATATATATATATATATATATATATATATATATATATATATGGTACAGTATGGGCTATACAGTAAACATCTGTTGTCTGTGACTGTCACACAAAGTGACATAACAATGGGGAGGATGTGTGTTTGAAATAAGCATCCTTACATGAATAATGCAGAGGATATCTATCAGGGATCAAATAAACAATTGGGGCAGGGTGCATAAGGTGGCCACAGGTAAAGGATCATGGCAAACATTACAAGAACCAACCACAATCATGGACAATATCAGAATAATACCACCACTAATCCAATGCCTCACACTTAGTGTAGTGAAGTGGAATCTCGGAGTTGATATATTTAAGTAGCTGTGGGAGTGGGAGGGCACAGCTCCCCACATCCAGGGTGCAGGGGGACTTGCCCCCTGGGTATAGTTGAAGGGTAATATGTTTCTGTATGTACTTGTGCTGGAATATAGTAAGTGCTGGTATCCTGTTTTTTTTCAGTATTTTGAGTTTTCAGTATTTTGAACTTTCGAGATTTTGATCTCATGATTTTGGTCTTCAGGATTTTGAGCTTTCAGGATTCTGTAGCACTCCCAAAATAACATATGTGATGTGGAGTGATAAGAGATGAGCTTGCACACGCACACACGTACACACATACACACACACACACACACACACACACACACACACACACACACACACACACAGACACACACACACACATACAAACACACACACACACACATACACACACACACGCACACACACAAACACCTATTATGATACATCCAAACTCTATGAGGGTAACCACACACACTGTCCTGGTACTGTAATATCTGCAGGAGGTGTTAGGAGGGATGCTGCTATACTTGTATATGACAGTATGGGCAATACAGGCTAATTGCCTTGTAGGCATGTCATATATTTATGGCACAATTCACAATTCCATGAATGATATATATGCCATTAATTCTGTCAAACACCTATGTATGCAGTGTGCGCATAAGCTGAACAGGTAGCACACATGCATGTCATGTAACAACTTGATTGGTGCTCTGCACCATCAGACAGTCGTGTATATTTCCACAGAAAGAATACCTAGGTGTGGCCAATAAGCTATATGACAGTGCACTGTAAAAAGGTGGTACACTTCAGTTACACATCACTGGAGGATGTGTAGGGAGGTACATGAAGAAGGGAGCACTGTACACAGTGTATGGTGTGATGAAGGCTGGAACCATGAAGTTATTATGGCCTCTGATGTGCATGTCCTTCACATACCCAGTACTTGTATTACATTCAAGGGAGTGGTCAGCACTGTGGCCACATGCTGGTGGCTATGCCACTTACCCTCTATCCCAGGACACAGGTCAGATACCTATTGGTCTGATTATAGGGTGTGATATCCACATTCTACTTGGGTGGTGTGCCTGTTTCCTGATTTAACAAATTCCTCCATGTGTCTCATCAGTGCATGTGTTGTCATGGTTGTGGCAGCAGTCTCTGGTATGTGCTGATTCTGTCTGCATTACACTAATATCACAGGTGGAGTCCATGATTACCCGCAAGCTGTAGCCCTTCAGGCAGCTGTTTGGACACAGAATGTGTATGTCATCTGTGATGTCCATCACTTAACTAATGGGCAGGAAAGGGCCTAGCAGACACCCCTGATTTTCTGACCTGATCACTGGACCTAAGATATATGTCATGTCACACATTTCAATATAGTGAAATGCCATTTATGTCATACATTGGTCTACGCATTTGGTAATATAGCTGTTTATGGCCATATATGACAGTGCTGATTGAACACCTCAGTGTGGCTTTCTGTCAAATGCCTTGATCTGTTAAAGTTCCACAAGATGATTCTGTTGTCATCATGCATGCCCTCAATGACCTCTTTGAGGACATCTATCAGATGTAACAGATCTGATGTACCAGTAACAACTCACACTGGTCTGTTGCACACACCTGAAATATTACTAGTGTACATGTAGAAGAGGTCCATGATGACATGTTGGTCTACCTTACAGTTAAGGAGAGTCAGGATGTCTCTATACATGCAAGCATCAGGTGCTGCCCCCCAACTCAGGTGGATGCATGTTGATGTACACCCTTGTATAGGAACATAGGCCACATGGAGGGTATGTTGAACTGTGTATTCAACCATATCAGGAAGGTGCATGTGCTGGCTCACACCATTGGTGATCTGTGATGTTGTCATAGCACATTGATTCCATATGATAGGCCTGGATGAAGGTATGACAATGCATACTGCCTATTGTGATCTGGCCTAGGGTTATGACAAAATCACAAATGCAGGTATCAGTGAGAAAAACCCCAAGTTGGGGATTAAACTTTACGTAAGTTGATGGGTAAACAATTGGCTCACTGACAGAACACATCATGTGAAAGTTGGTGAATCAACTTGTACCAGTAGTGCTGTCACCACTGGCAAACACCAGTGATCTGTGCTTTACTCTTCACTGTTTGAACTTTATTTCTCGACAGTTCAGGCTAAAGTATATGGCCTTTGGTTTACCAGGTTTGCTGATTCTTGTATATTGTGTGCAATCACTGAGTCCACCAATAGTGATAACATAGTAAAGGAGGAGCTAACACACAGAATGGAATGGTGACAAAGGCACACGCTGTACAAATAAATGCAGAAATGTGCATTTGTAATGTTGTCATTGTGAAAAGTAGAGTTCCATGTTAATCACAGCATTGTCAACAGTCCTGCTATGCAGAAACTGAGTGATGCAAGCACTGGGAACACATTTAGATAGCAATCTGAACCTTGACCACCAAGTGAAAGCCTATGTTGTGCACATCATAAGTCACACCATCATACTGAGATCTTAGGATTGTATGACAGCGCTGTAGTCAAATCTCATTACAGCATTTATAGAATATAATGCTCTTTTTTACATGTACCGCACCAGACACATGTAGCAGCTGGAGAAACCACAGGGATTTCTCAGCAGGATCACACAGGGCCTACAACACACCATGCCATGATGTATGTGGATAGGTTAAAAGCCATGTCACTGTAAACATTGTTGTATAGGATGAGATGACTTCTCCCTGGCCCCTAGGCCAGTCTCTGACCCTACCCTGGTGGGAGTACTGCATATTCAAAAATGTGATATAGCTGATGACATCAGCAGTGTCTGTTGAGAAGAAGATAACAGTGCCCCACATGATAGTGCACAATGCTCTCTATAATGTCAAGCAACAGCTCACACACACACACAGTTGACTGCAGTGAGAATAGAACCAGTATCTATCTAATTATAAAGACTACAGAACACAGTACTTTATGCATGCACCACAGCTCAAGTCTGAATTGGAGTGTGTCAGACAACATTTTATAGCTGATGACATCAGCAGTGTCTGTTGAGGAAAGGTAACAGTGTCCCACATGCTGATGTAAAATCCTATCTGTAATGCTAAGCAACAGCTCATACACACACAGACACACACACACACACACACACACACACACACACACACACACACACACACACACACACACACACACACTCACACACACACAGTTAACTAAGTGAGAACAGAGCCCCTGCCTATCTAAGTACACAGACTACAGAGCACAGTACTTAACACAATTGCCACAGTACAAATCTGAATTATACAGGAGTTCAAGTGAACTTACAGTAGATGACATCAACAGGCCATATGGGAGACAAGAGGTTGGGAGGCCTGTATGAAATGTATGTGTAGGAATGCGCAAGTATGAAAATACTGTCATTAAATGGCATTGGAGCAGTAACTGTGGGATACACACTTCTACTTTGCTGTCCAGGCACATGCACACCAAGTTGACTGCAGTGAGAACAGAACCCCTACCTATCTAAGTACATGGACTACAGAACACAGTACCTAATGCAAGCACCATGGCATAAGTCTGATTTATACAGAAGTGCAGGTGAACTTTTAGTAGATGACATCAGCAGGCCATGTGGTGGACAACAGGTTGAGAGGCCTGCTTAGGCACATAGCTTCATAAGTTCATATGAGGCTGCTAGCCTAATAGCACCAGGGTATTTAGATGCCTAGCTGAGTAAAAGTACAAGTACTATTATTGAGCATAGTTGGGTGGTTATTTTTAGCAAAGTGTGTTTGTGAGCAGCACCAATTGGCCCTTTCCATGAGGTACATAGGTGTCAGCCAGAAGTGACTTTACAATCACCCAACCATTTTTCAAGGTTGTGCTTGAACAGGGTCATTAAGGAGCATTGCTTCACATGCAGTAGGAGTCTATTACAGAGGAGAATGAATCGTGGGATATATCTGTCTCCCTAGTATGTTCTGTTTATGTCACAGGCTAGGTTGAGAACCCTAGGGCAAATCATTGTTGTCCCATTTCAATTGCAGATGTCTATCATTTCAAGAATGGCAGGGTCTGAGACTGCTCTGCAGGGCAGCCACAGGTCACCTCTCAGCAGCCTGCATGATACCGAGTACAGTGACAGGTATGTCAGTCTTTCTATGTATGTCATGCTTGGAGGCCTGGGAGTCTCTCAGGCAAAATCCTGTGTTCTCCCCAATTGCTGTAGGTGTCTAGTGATGTACTGAGAGATGTGAGTATTGTACTCCATTATTGCTGTGATATGGGTAGAGTACAGCAGATGTAGGACTACCCTGGTCTTGGAGGTGATGTCCATATGTATGATGTGCATAATGCAGATTGTGTGCTTCACCGCTATGGGCACATAGTGATGAAAGTGTAGATTTTTATGAGCATGTGTTCCCAAGTCTCACAGCACTGTGTTTCAGCTTAGGGGGTGCTATGTATATCATAATTAGCAGGGATACTTCATTGACAAAGGTAACAAAGAGCTATTGCATGCTTAAAGTTCAGTCTGTGAGTCTGTCAGCAATCATCAGTTTGTGTCAGCCCCTGCTGTAATATGTTACCATCACTGGGGGACTCTATATGAGTATGTCCAGTTAACAGTCATCTGCAAACATTTTAAACCACAGGACATCTACTGTTGCCTGTGCTTCAGATAAGCATTTCCCAAACAGTTGAAGGCCCAGCACAGATACTTGTGGTATTCCACTGGTGAGTGGGCTAGTCATGGATGTGCAGTCCCCAACTTTGTGAGTGTGTGCTTTATCATTCAGCCAGTTGGTTATCCATGTAGCACTTTATGGCCTAATTCCCAGATGGGAGGTCTTCACTATGAGCCATAAACCTGGGATAATGTCAAAGGGCTTGGATAAACTCAACATAAATGGTAGGTCCTGTTATCCCTCATCCAGGTCTTTGGGGTCAGTATCCAAGAAGTCCACATGGGTCAGTAAGCAAGCTCTACCCTTAACAAAACCAAAATGGGCAGTGTCAAGTGTGTTGAAGGTCACCTATGTCCCTGTGAATATGGTCCATGCTGATTCCTGTACTATCCTTGCAGATAAGGCTTTTTAGGTGTATGGGTCAATAGTTGCAGTTCTGCTTGTTACCAGATTGATCTGCATTGCATACCACACAACAGTTTATATTACATTTTGTAGTGTGGTTGATATATTAGTGGAAAAAGTGCTGAGACCCCAGGTTTGTAGTGCTTGGGGTGCCAACACATGGATATATTTTAAATATGTGACATATAGTTAGATAGGGCCCTCAGTTTGTAATGTTTCTACATATAATTTTATGTCATACAAAGGACATGGACAATAAGCAGCAGTAATACAGTATAATATATACATTTCCATAGCACACGAGCAGCGGGTTTGCACAATGGTTAGTAAAGTATATACACATGCAAGATACATTTGTTTGTGTACTGCTAAGCAGTGTGCAAATGTGAGCTTCATTGCTAAAGTCTGACAGTTAGTATTGAGCCTCTGGAATACACCTGCTACTTAACTGACACTATGGCAGACATGTTAATGCAGTTAATGCAGTGATACATTCCCTTTTAGGGCCAGATGGTACTGGGTTCAAATACAACTGTATCTAATACTTTTAAGTACTTTCATATTATCGTTGTTGCGGGTTGGTGCATGATGCACACCATCGTGCAATAATGCATTAAAGAAAAGCAATGGGTAAATAGGATGAGGAAGTGATGAAATGGAGAGCAAACAGGGGAAGAACAAAGGGAAAACATTACAGGAATGTGCAGGAGGGAGGTAGGAAAGAACCATAGCTATGCATTTATTCAACAGTAAAAATTGATAATATATGCTGAATATTAGCTGAATTTGCTAACCACAACACAATCATGTTTTATAGCCAATTGGACTGAATCAAGTGTGTCAAGAAGACATGTGTAAATTTTTTTTTTTTTTTGGGACAGGAATCCTTTTTTTTTTTGAGTGTGAGATGAATGCTGGGGAAGAGACATTGGTATGTCTGGGTCTGTTAAGTTGTGTAGGTGAGGAAGCAATTGCAGCCAGACAAGACAAGAGACAGGGACAGTGATGGACATATGTCGGTGGACACTTTAAATCGGGTAAGGGTGGGGACATCCAGGACCCATGGTTGTCAAGCTGGGTGGCAATGAGAATTAAGTCCTCACCCACAAGACCTCACATCAATACTGGCTAGAGTGCTTGATGTCTCCTTCTCCTGGTACTTCATAAAATGAGGGAGAACAGCCTCTCCAACCGGCATAGGTGTGCACCAATAGTGCGGCGCACAACCCTATGCACCATCCCTGGCAACACAGTGTGGGTGATAAACACACCAACTCTCGCACTGCTCCTGGAGGGAAATAATGGACTATCCTCCAGGACAGGACTACCTGAGAGGGCAGGTAGTGCAGGGCAGTAGAGGTGGGGCTGCCAGTTTAGCTTCTAGACATGCTGGGCAACAGTGCCGTAGCCGGTGGAGTGGGGACAGGTGGATCCAATGGGGCAGGCCTACCTTGCTGTGCTGTGGAGCATTTTGTGATGTGGTACACACAGTGACATGGACACATTTTGATGATATGTAATAAAATAAAACAAAAAATTAAAAAAATAAAAAAGAGAGATATGGGTAGGGGTGAGAGAAAAAAAAAGAGATAAGATTAGTACTTTTATATGTGACATACAAAGCATTAATACAATTATTTGACTCTATTATCTTAATCTTTACTTTTAAGACTACCACCCCCTAACTGATAACTTTTACTTTTAAGACTAGCAGCTCCTAACAGATGCACACTATACTACAGATTGCAACAAGTATTCATTTACACGTGCATATATTGTGAATAAGCGTGTTTCAATTATAAAGCTTACATTTTACAGCAGGGCATGTGTGCCACTGATAGAGAGCTTTTACTTTAAAATGGTAATAATGTTGTAATGTAAATTTTTTGTCTGCTTTATATGTTGGAGTTTTTCTCCCCAGGCCTCAGCAGAAAATGGGATCACACCCAGTCGGACTTTCCTGGTAAACAAATGTAAAATAAATAAATAAATATTTTTATTTATTTAACATTTGTTTACTGTGAAAGTCTGACTTGGAATTAAGCCAATTTTCAGTGGACACCCAGGGAGAAGTGCTCTAGATGCATGTCTTTGTAAACATGGGAGGAAAGTGGAGCGCCGGAAGAAACCCACACGAATGGAGGGAGGACATGCAGACTCCGCACAGAAGGAACCCCAGCCGAGAATCAAACTGGGGAACGTCTTCCTGTGAGGTGACAATGCTACTACTGCACCACTAGCCACCCATAAATAAATAAATAAGTTACACATAACTGAAGAATTAACAGTATTGTATATTTGGGAAGTAATTTTTTTGAACCCACAACCTCTGACTACAAAGTCTAATATTGTACTCTTGCTTTGAGCTACTGACTAATGCATGCATACTTGGTTTTACAGTTCAGATATACATACATAATTTGAATACCAAACAAGCTATCTTTAACTTTTAATGCTACAATAACACTACTCTTTTGCTGCATACATACCACATGTCTCCCTTATCCTCGCCAGTCTAGTGTCATGGGACCTAACATTGGCCTCCCTTTCTATGGCAGCTGTGGAAAAAAACAGAACAGAATACCAGTCGTGCCTATATTCAGCTTTTAAGTCTTACAAGTATTCTCTGTAGTTGTTACTTACACAGGTGTGGGATGTTCCTCAATCCAACAGTCAAGGGTATCCCTCTTCCTCTTCCAGAAGTCATTGTAGTGATGCCTACATTATTCACCAGTGCAGGGGTACTGGTAGCACTGCTTACAGCTCGTGCCAAACTATCCCAAACCTCTGACATATACTGGGACCAAGTATAGTCCCCCTGCAATAGGCTGGCATAGTGGTGTTTCACTAGAAGTCCAACAGAAATCTTGGACTCCTGGACACCCTATCTGTGAGCCCTAAATCTCACATCCTCTCCATGAACACCTGCCATGTCTACCATGGATCAAGAGCAATGAAGAATGATGGTTTCCTGCAAAGTCCAGTTATTGCTTTTACTGGGAGAGTGCACACTGAAAATGTTGTGCACCCCTTACCATTGTGCAAACACCGTGCTCAGCAGTGTACATCCCCCAAGCGCCATGTTTGCATGATGGTAAGTATTGCGCAACAGTGGCAAGAGTGAAAATTTACACAGGCAGTTGTGTATGTTTGTTAAGCAGATATGAAGGCCACACCAGTCCAGATAGCAGAAATATACTTACAGGAACATAATACACAGTATACCCACAGTGATACATCTGATAAGAATGTGATAATACATAATGGGAATCTGGACAAAAGTAAAAGTGTATGGAGTATGCTGTGTTTGAACCCAGGACCATGTCTATGGTAGTCCTACACTTACTCTTGTTGCCACAAGAGGATTAGAAAACACTTGTCTATATTGTAGTTCGCATCTGTCAGGGTCATGTCTGCTTCTGGGGGGGTCCAGTTGTCCAGTTTGCATACTGCTGTGCTTTGTGCAAACCAGATAAACACAACCAAACCTGGCATTCATTTTTCCCTGTTTCCCGCAAACACTGGCCAAAAAAAAGAGAGTAACAGAAAAGGTTTCAAACCCGATACCATCTGGCCCAAAAAAGGAATGTATCAATACATTAACATGTGCTGCCACAGAGTCAGTTAACTAGCAGGTGTGTTTCATAGACTCAATACTAACTGTCAGACTTTAGCAATGCAGCTCACGTTTGCACACTGCTTAGCTACATGCAAACATGTGGATCTCGCATGCATATACACTTTGCTAACCATTGTGCAGACCTGCTGCTTGCCAGACATGACATTACATGTGGAAACATTAAAAAATGAAGGTCCTATCTCACACTATGTCACATATTTACAATAAAGCCATGTGTTGCCCCCCCCCCCAAGCACTGCAACCCTGGTGTCTCAGTACTTTTTCACACATATATCACCTACACTACAGAATGTAATATCAAATGTTGTGTTATATGCAATGCACATCAATCTGGTAACATGCAGAACTACAGCTATTGACCCATAAGCCTAACAAGGCTTATCTGCAAGGCTAGGGAAGGGGTCAGCATGGAACTTATCCACAGGGACATAGGTGAACTTCAACACACTTGAGTCAACCCATTTTGTGTTTTTCAAGGATAGATCTTGCCTATTGAACTTAGTGGACTTCTTTGATACTGACCCCAAAGACCTGGATGCAAATAATAGAATATACCTCCTATGTCAGTTATCCAAGGCCTTTAATAATATCCCCATTCATGTCTCATAGTGAAAATGTCCCATACCTGTTTCTCCAGAGTGTGCAAGAGTAATGGAGAAGAAAAGACCAGAGACAACATTTTGAACGTTTTTAATGCATGTATAAGTTTGACTGTTCATTTGCAAACTCAAACAGTTCCAGTGCAGTCAAGGATCTGGTCTTAAAGACATTTGATGAGTGTGAAATGTAGCACTGTGGTCATCAGAAAAATCATTGGACTGAAAAACTGAACAGTAATGGCAAAAATTATTATTTGTAAGGTTGATATATGTGCAGAGCATAATATTCTGAGAGCACATTTAAACACGTTCCTTTCTTTAATTTATTTATTTGATAACCAGATAAGTTAAATGGTCCCCAGACTCTTTTCAGCCAATACGTGTACCACAAGGACAGGATAAAAAGCAATACATATGGACAGCTTTGAGTAGCCAGTTAACCAGCATGTTTTATTTTTAACACCCCCCCCCAAACAGGCAGGCCATCATCCTTACCCGGGATGCCCATTCATTCCTTAGATCCCCTAGGCTAATAGCCATACATGAGAGGATGGTCATACAGGCAGACATCGGGGTTACTTGTGCCCGAATTTATATCCTGGCTATGATTATATTTTAATGAGAATGGCCTAATCCCTCCCCAGGTGATGTCATGAGCACTTGCATTAACACAAGGACTGCCTATGCCCTTTTGTCCATGCATTAGTGCACCTTCGCATGTGTCAATAAGTGGTACCATCACTGGCTTGGGTGGTTATGCCCATATTCTCCCTGCACTGGCTACCTGAAGCCCACATCTCTGGCATCTAAAAGAGGTTTGATCAGTAAACCAGAAACAGCAAAACCCCACTAGGATGGGCATAGCCATTCTCCCTGCCTACACCATCAAGTGCCCAAGCTGCTAAATGGCATGATCAGGGCTTTACCCCTGTATGTCTCCAGTGTTCAATTAAGCAACATTCTTTTAAGTGGAAGGAAACCAGAGAACCCAAAGGAAATCCTACAGACATAAGGACAACAAGGAAATGTACACAGTCACACAGGCAGTAACTGGAAATCAGGATTGAAACAAGGAATATGGAACTGTGAAACAGAAATTACCACTAAGCCAACGTGCTGCCTGCTGGGCTTGAATGGCAGTGAAAAAGACTCTAAAGTTATGCTTCAGAATTGCTAACACTATAGTGTCAGAAGGAGTTGTGTTGTCTTTTATTAAAATATACCTGCAATCTTTTATTTTAAATATTTTAGGCAGAATGGTTGTGAACAACTACAAGACAACCATTTACATAGTCAAGCAGTAAATGATTCTCAGAGTCACAGAGACAACCTCTCCCATGTTAAGCAACCATTTTAAACATTTATATTGGAACTAATTCTCCAGGTTTGTGAAGGCTACAATTTGAAGATTGATGAAGCAAATGGTTTGCACATCTGTGCAGTACAGTCTACTAAGCCAAAGAAGTGGAATTCAGTGTGCAGTGACTCTAAAAAGCCTAATATAAACTAAAATGTAAAGTCTAATGTTTAATTTGATATTTTTCATAGTATTGTTACTTATTTACTGGAATTATAGCCACAAACTCTGAACATGACTAATCATGGCACCGGCTAATACCATGGTCAATAAATAAAGGTCGAAAGTACAATCCTTCAATGGAAATAGGCAAAAGCGTCCTATTAAAATGAATCTGGTCATCTGGCATTTTGAAAAATAAAACCCACCACACAGTCTGACCACATAAAACCCACCTGATTCTAACCAGACATAAGAAACAAGAAAAATGCTGTTTCTACACCTTGTTTAGTGCATTTCATCCGTTTGATGGATGCAGAGTAATTGTCATTGTAATCTCCAACAATGCTCCTCATGCTCACATAAGGATGGAAATAGATAATACAGGATGCCTAACGTGGCCATATAGGGAAGATTCTGGAATAGTTTTTCACATTTACCCATCTTTATCCTTCCCTAAGAATTTCAAAGAGGAAGACATGCTGTCATCTAGGAAGATGTAACTTATTCTCAAAGATACAAAGGTACGTATGTAGAATTTGGATCATGATCTTTTTCAGTAAAACATTTATAAGATATCTCATAATACAGACCATCATTTATAAGAGATCTCATAATATAGATCATCATTTATAAGATATCTCATAATATAGACCATCATTTATAAGAGATCTCATAATATAGATCATCATTTATAAGATATCTCATAATATAGATCATCATTTATAAGATATCTCATAATATAGACCATCATTTATAAGATATCTCATAATATAGACCATCAAGTTTATCTGTAAACTCTTACAGGCTTGGAGCTGGGTGGGCATAAACAGGCAATCTTCAGATCTGTTTATTTAGACACACTTCTTTCACCGGTACATCATAATTTCTACTTACACTGAACAAATCTGAACCCAGAAAGAGAACATACACCATGTCCAACATGTCACTGCCATGTCTATGTAATTTCATACCATTCAGCTCTATTGCTCAGTTTTCAACTATTACATATACTCTCATATGGATGAGGCAAACACGGGCAAAATAAAAGAAAAAAATGGTAGGTAACAAGCTCCAGTGTCCACAAGTCAGACATAAAGCTTCTTCATGTAGCAGAACTGTAAAGACAATGTCTTTATAATGTGGTGGAAACAAACACATAACACACAGAGGGCCCTTTTGATAAACATTCCTGCTCAGAGAAGCAGGGCTGATACACAGTGTACCTCCACACCAAAGCCCTAAGTCATTCATAAAGAATTCTGCAGGCTCCATTGTGTAAGCATGATATTCCATGCATGGTGTACATATGCAAAACCCCCCTTCACAAACATACAAAATGCTGCAAGCCAGCACGATTGGCGTACCAGCTGGTTCACATGGGGCAACCTACGGAACAGAAGCAATGCACCACACAATGGTTTTGCACTTCACAGAGCAGAGATCATCTTCCCTGTACACTGTGCTAAGCAACATATTAGAACTGTCAAAAAAACTCTCCATTGCATGGTAGGAATATCTGTTGTTGCTGTTGTTTGTCTTTCGGCTTTTCCCGGTTAGGGGTCACCACAGCGGAACCGGAACTCCGGTCTGCTAATGATTGGCAGTTTGTTTTTATGGTGTCAAGTTGCCAGCCCGACACCCAACCTTCAACGAAGACACGCCCATTCAACACATGTCTTTTGAACGCCTACTCGACCGCGGGGAGGACATGTAGACTCCACACAGAAGGCACTCCCAACCCAAGCCGAGAATCGAATGGGAGAACCTCTTGCTGTGAGGCAACAACGCTACCACTGCACCACCGCGGAAGTAACTGTATTGGCAATAAAAGTTCTCTGTTGTGCAAACAAACCTGCTACCCCACACACAAACTTGTCCTGCCCCCTACACTAAATGATGCTGGCTAAATCTACCCCCACCTCATTACTATATGTTGGTAATTACTCAAACCACTGTTATGACTACAGAGAGAAACATTTTATTAAACACTCCAAAACATGATGGTAGACCAAAGTGCAGCAATGACAAACAACTTAGTATAGTATGCTAAACTTGAGTAATTAGTGGCATGTAACAAGTTATTAAGGTCTAGTATACCTTTCTCAGCTACCTGTCTGGCATTTCTGCACTGTGTGGCAATAACATGCTAGACAGGGCTTCCTCCCATCCTGAGTACAGGCAATACTAAGTATTCCTATGGGCCATTCAAAAAAAAAAAAAAACAGGATGTGTATTGTATGCCACTGTGCTATGGACAAGAACAATTTATACCTAGGAGTCTCAATGCTTGATAGTGGCTTGCTAGATAGAGTGAATGTGATGCTTGTTCACATTTGTGCTCTGTGACTATGAATTCCAGGTCTTGAAACATAATGGGGCTATAAACAGGGTCTACTTTAGATTGACAAAAAGTCAAAATGTCGAACGCTCACATGAGCGTAAATGTAGAAATTCAATGTTTATTTTTTTGGATCGCAGTACAGGAAGGCTCGGAATATTTGCCCTTTCCTCACTGTAGTGCGATCTCGGAGTTGGAAAATATATTTAGTGGGGGGTGGGGGGAACAGCCCCCCACAATAGCGATTTTGAATTTTGCATTTATGCTCATGTGAGCGTTCAACATTTTGATTTTTCGCCTATATAATATAGACCCTATAAACATACTAGGGTGCATAACATAGCATAGCAATCTACTAGCTTGTATAGCTATAGCCATCTATATAAAAGGGATAATACAACAGAATGAGAAAACAAAGAGAAGGGGAGACACTATGGGTTATTCTGGAAGATATACATGGCAGTACATCTGCACTGCAGCGATAAGAAAAAGGAAGCTGGCACCCTTCAGATGACAGATAAGGAATGATATGTGATTTTAGTAATTTGTATGTTCATTTCCTGGGTGTAAATTTTGTCATCATACAGATTATGAACTCTGTGAGCAAAAGCAAAGAGTTTAAGTGGATCTGGAGTTTGTCAGTTTATCTTAATTGCATCAGCTTGAATGCAGACACACCTAAAAGCACAATCACTCCTGATGCTCTAACAAAATTATGACCTCAGGCAATTAGCACTGTCACCTGCTAGAGAAAAAGCAGTCTTTAACTTCTAAACCTGAAGTATAAAATGTCTCTAGCAAGTTAGCAAACTGACATGGAGCAACTTTAGAAGAACACTGGAGAAACTTAAAACTTCCTTCACAGTAGCAACACGATTTTGTACAGCACAAACATGCAAATCAAAATGAAGGGAAAAAAGTTATGGGGTTGGGATTGGCTTAATGGTTAGAGAGTGGGGGTTGGCTTCATGGGTAAGATGCTTACCCAACAGACACAAGGTACAGAGTTTGATTCTCATCTTTGGGTAAATTGTCTAAGCTTAAAATCACTCAAGAGGGTAACTAGCCTCATACTTATCTATGAACCCTTTAAACCTATGTTTCTGAAATGAAATGAAGTGGCAACAGATGGTACAGAAAAATACTACACTGAAGAAAACTGAAGAAATACAGAAGAACAATGAAAACAGAAACAGTGATAACTAAGGCAGAAGGATGCATGAAAAGTTAAGGCCTAAACGGAGAAAAAGAAGGTGAGTCCGGTTAAGAATGGAGATAAAATCTACAATAGACAGAAGTGCTGATGTAAAATAGTTGATTCCATGTACTTCACAGAAGAAAGGATCGTGAAAAAAACTCTACAAACTAAAGAAGGACATTAATGGATATGACCTAAAATACTTCGAGAACTGGTAACATCCTTAGAAAACTGGTAATGACCCTAACTTTAAATAAATCAGAGCTGTGATTCACAAAACTATCATCACTAGCAGGTGTGCAATGTTGTATTGCCCAGTAGCATGAGAGCAATATTCTGAGATTCAGACATATAATACATATAATACATATAATACAGCCACCATGAGCAACGTCCCATTAGCAACTCATTATCATGTTTCTGAATTGGAATTTGTCTGGTTTGAATCGAACACTAGAACAGGTAGACCCAATCACACTAATGCTCAACCTGTCAGTTTAGGTAACACAGTTGCACAGGCACACTCACACACACAGTTTTGCAGTACTTCATGGGTCCAGTCCTTCTAGTAAGTGAATGGATGTGCACTGTAAAAAGAATGTGGATACTTTTCTCACTTCTCTCCCCAAATAGCATGGTAAAGCTATTCAGAAGCTACAGATATTTCTGGGGGTATTAGCTTCTCCTCCAAGCTGTCACATTTGCATCATTTTTTGCCAGCAAGACCGCTATACATGCTACATGAATCGTTTGTGCCTAACACACTATGCAGTCCTGCTGTGAACAGGACTGTGCAGTGCATTAGGCATTTCTGAATCCCTAGTCATGTTTTTTACTCTTGCATCTGCAGTTTTATTTTACTTCACTTGACTTAAATTTAATTTTCATGAAGTTGTAAAAGTGGTAGGTTAGGACCAGAAAGCAAATGTTTCACTGAAAAAGGATTAACTGCATCTGAACTGTGGGAGGAGTTGAAAAATAGCATTATTATTCATGCTAAAGAGAACAGGACAAATTCTGGCAGCTGCCCAATAACATTGTTTGGGTACTGTTTTTGATTTTTCCCACCTGAAACACACAGACTCAGTTGTGTCTCCTGAATTGTCCATTCTTTATTTAAATTTGGCATTAGAAACCCCATCATAGTCTTATCTCATCTCCTTGTACAAGTGAGCAACAACCAAATGATATTAGGAATGATCTCCCCTTAGACTGATTAAACTCCAGTTACCATCCCTTTTCTGCCTTCCCATTCACTAGATGCAGGCTGGAGTATCTACAACATTAATCCCTATTCCCAGCTTACTTTTGAAGACTGTATGAAACACCTAGATAGCTATAGAAATTAAGTGTAATGCTCTCAACTCTGCATCATAGTTTTATGTACACATCTCTTAGATCAGAAAATGCAGGAAACAGCTGAGCTCTCGATCTCCACCCTTCTTGCTCTTGAACTCTTCAGACAATGCCTGAATTACTTGATACTCACTGTCAGTTTTCATTTATTTAGGGCCAATGATTTGAAGTGGGAGAGAAACAGATATTTACTTAAACTAGAGGCTAAGCTATCCACCCATAAAATGGACATTGAGTAACCCTCTCCTCAAGCAGAACATATATGTACTAATCTGTTTACCCACAGCACTTCCAGTTTTACTGGACATATACCTCAAACCACACACACACACACACACACACACACACACACACACACACACACACACACACACACACACACACACACAAACAATCGCACACACATATACACACATATGGAGTCACCAGGCACCAGTAACATTGAAGCAAATGAATAAGTTAACTGTTAAATCCATCCTTAAAACCCAAACAGAACATATTGAAAAACCCGTCAACATAAGATGCACTGACACTGTACTCAAAAACACTGCATAATTGGAGAGTCAGTGTCCTGCCTTCATAGGTTCATAGGTTCATACTAGGCTATCTGCCCGAGGGCATTTGCAAGCCTAGCCCATCGTTTTGTGGCTTACGCCACCCCTTAAGTATGGGGAACTATACCCGTTATTTTGCTGTGCCTCTGTCGAGCAGTGACACTGAGGTAATCCCTGGGGTATATCTGCGATCTCCCATCCATTGGTCAAGATTTCTCTTGAACAAGGCCAGCGAGGTGCTCTGACTCACATGTATCGGGATTTTGTTCCACAGCATAGGGAGTCTTTGGGTGATGAATCTATCCCTCCAGCACGTCCTATTAATAGCCGTGTCGAGGTTTAAGTCTCCCGCCCTTGTGGCTCTGATGGATCTAGATTTTTTGAGGTGAAGCATATTCATCAAATCTGGGTTTGACATGGCCTTGTATGTTAGGCAAAGGTCACCTCTGAGCAAGCGTGCGACTGAATAGAGCTGGAGTTCTTTCAGTCGGGCAGCATAGGACAGATTTTGAGACCCTT
Organism: Protopterus annectens; assembly: GCF_019279795.1. Taxonomy (NCBI): domain Eukaryota; kingdom Metazoa; phylum Chordata; order Ceratodontiformes; family Protopteridae; genus Protopterus; species Protopterus annectens. Next base: position 1,877,267,198 of record NC_056725.1, on the reverse strand, counting down.
TATCCTTTTGGTGAGGAACTTTGTGGCCTCTCCAGCTGCTGCAAGTGTCGGGTCAGATACATTCGAATGGGGCATTGTACTCAATCATTGGTCTGATGAGTGATGAGTAAAGGGAGACTATGACCTCCCTTGATCTAGATGAGAATCCCTTCATGATAAGGTGGGCAATGTAGAAGGTCTTCCTAACTACTTTAGCTACATGGGTGTCGAATGACAGACTACTATCAACCTGGGTCCCCAGGTCCCTGATAACTTCTTCTGTGCTCAGTGGATTGCCACCTATTTGGTAGCTAGGGGTAACCTTGTTTTTCCCGAAGGGTATGACTATGCATTTTTGGCATTTAACTTTAGGCCGTGGCTCTGGCACCAGTTATCTGTTTCTGTGAGACCCTTCTGAAGGATATCTGTGTCAGATGTGTTTTCTACTATGGCGCCCAGTTTGCAGTCATCTGCAAACTTTGTCAGCCATAACCCTTCTGTGTTTGCTTGTACTTGAAAAGTAGATGCCAAACAAGAGTGGGCCCAGGACTGAGCCCTGTGGGACACCACTTGTGACAGGCTTTGAGTCTGACATGGCGCCAGCAACTCTGACTCTGTGGGTTCTGTCACTCAGCCAGTTTGCAACCCATCTTGTGATGTATGGGTTAACATTTAAGCTGATGAGTTTTTCAATGATACCCGAGTGGGGTATTGTATCGAAGGCCTTAGCCAGATCAAGGTAGGCTGTATGGACTGCCTTTCCCTCATCAATGGCTTTGGTGACTGTTTCGAAGAAGTCAACCAAGTTTAAAAGGCATGATCTTCCTTTGACAAAGCCAAACTGGGTTGGATCCAAAGTCTGCAAATTCCCAATGTCTTTATTTATGAGGTCCATTATGATCCTCTCCATGGCTTTGCAGATAAGGCTTGTCAAGCTAATGGGCCGGTAATTTCCAGGGTCGGTGGAGGCACCACCTTTGTGAAGTGGGACCACAGTTGCAGTGCGCCACTCCCTGGGTACGTATCCAGAGGTAAGACTTTGATTAAACAGCTGTCCTAGCTGTGGGTTTAATCCCTCATTGAGTTCGTGGAGCACACAGCCGGGGACACCATCAGGTCCCATGGATGCTGTGTTTTTTGCTTTGGAGAGAGCAGTTCTCACTTGGGCTGGAGATGTTTGGGGGCTGCAATCGTTTGGTATAGATATCACTCCTTTAGGGGAGGGAGAAGTTTGCACTGAACCTGTCAGCCAGTATGTTGGCAATGTCTGTAGGATCAGTAATCTTCACATCATTTTGAACTAGTTCTGAGCATATCTGGGAGTTTCCTCCCAGGTTTCTAACATAGCTAAAGAAGGCCTTATGATTGTCTTTTGAGTCTTTAGCTATTTTTCTCTCGAAATTTGCTTTGAATGATTTTATGAGGGCTCTTAGTTTTTTACTTATAGTGATCAAGGGTGTCTTACCTTTTAAGGATTTTGCTCTATCTTGTAGTAGCTTCCTCCTTTTGTTGTAGAGTTTGTTTATGGCTGGGGTCCACCAGACTGGACGCTTGCCTTTGGTACAAAGAGTCTTTGTTTTGCTTGGGATTGCCTTATCCATGCAGTCCTGCAGGTGCTGGTAGAAGGCATTTGTAAGTGATTCAGCGGCTTGAGTACCTGAAGCTAAGATTGGGGATATCACTGCCAGATGGATGGCACAAAGGTCGGTTGCCTGTCTCTCTGTCTACATATCTCAACCTACAGTAAACCAAGTTTGGAAATGGGATTGGGCCTCTGGAAGGCCAACAGAGGATAAGAGTATGAAGTAGCCCATGGCCAGCTCTTCCAGTTTGGGGGGGGTCAGTAAGAACTGCTGTCTCTGTGACCTTCAGTGGAAACCACAAGTCTTGCAGTAGTTCAGTAAGGTGAGAGTGACTGACTTACTGGCATCACCGTACATCTCCTTTCCAAGGTACAGACTGTTACTGATCACTGATGCAAGATGATAACTCTCAGCAGCTGCTCTGCTGTTCCCCAGAGGGGCCTCACTTCCTTGCTTCAAGCATTATCCACAAGGTTAACTCCCTGAGAAATGCAGGGTCTGTCCAGCAAAAGAATATGTCCAGGACTGCCTTATATAAAGAGCTATGGCCAGTACTGGGGGGATGGATTATATAGGAGTATAAATGCAAAGTCAGTGGCAAGTCAGAAAGGATGTAGTAAAAGAGATTAGGAAAGATTTATGATGCCACTAAGGCCACTAATTTTATTCAGGGCTCTTATATTGCTTGGCAGTTGTACATGTTGAAATCAATATCATAGGATACATCTCTCCCCTGCTGATGCAAAGGGATATGATTGACCTTGTGGATACTTTCATCTAAGCTGGTAAATCCTTTGTAGTTAGTGGTATCTTTCCTTCACAGAGGATGGAACTTAAATATGTGGAAAAGATTACTGGTTTCAAACACTGGCTTAGATCATAGTGTTGATCCAAAGGGATTCAATACTGCTCCTACTTGTGAGGAAATTTGTGGGGTCCAGACCTTGTTTGAAAGAGATGTACTGCACCTGCACTCTTCTCCTTAAGTGAGTTTCCATGCAGGTTAAGATTACTGGACATTCCAACCTAAAATCCACAAATAACAATAAGGTGAAGACAGGGCTCATTGACACCTGCAGCCTAAATACAAACCTTAGCTATCTAAAGGCTTGCCTTACCTTTGAGGGAATTGGATATGTATTGTCAAAGAAACATGTTTCAAAAAGACTTATCTTGCATTCCAGAAATACCAGACTGCAACTCGTTCTGCCCACAAATCAAGGATGTGGTATATATATTTATAGAAGTTAATGTCTCAAAGGTAAGATTACAGAGCCAAACTGTGAGCATGAAATACTCTACACTAACGTTAAAACAGACACCACAAACTCCACATTTGTAACATGTTATTGCATTCCTTCCACATCACTCCAATAACACGACCACTTCCTTGATAAGTGCATAACCCTCCTCATAATGAAAAATATTTTTTTACAAGGCGACTTGAGTGATACCTCCACTGACTGGGAGACTTCATAAACTTTAACAATCTCAAACAAACTGCAAACAAAATACTGAAAACAAGGGGAAGTGCATATTAGATAACATCCTACCAAATATCCCTGCCCTATGTACTAAGCTAAATGTTGCAATTCACAGAACCATGATATTCGTCATGAACACAAAGCCAAACCTAATTAATAATAAAATGTATAAGGATTGTTCAAACAGCAAATATGGTGCCCTAAACAATCATGTTGTGTCAGTAAATTGGGACTGTGTATCACCCCCCCCCCCACAACTTATTGTGAAACATCCATGGGCCTCTACAACATTTTAATTAACTATATTACCAAGTTCATCTCTAGGAGGTACAACTATAGTGAAAAATTCTGCAGTTAACCTAAGTGATGGAGTTCCAATATCAACAAATTATTAAGCAAAAAGGAAAGAGTGTGTAAAGCCTTCAAGCTTTATCCACCCAGTGCAACAATATTAGTTCACAGGATTATAGGTTCATTAGTGTATACAAGGTTAATCACCACTGGGTCTTTCATAAACCTAGCCATGCAACCCAAATGTATGCCACAAGTTATTGCGCTTTACAGGTTTCTTTAAGGGGTGTGTGTTAGGGCACAATTTAAGATTAAGATATAGGTGTTAGACCAGGGGTGAATTTCTGATTTCCTATCTACTGATCCAGGTTGTGCTTGAATAGGGTCAAAGAAGGGCTCTACTTTACAAGGATTGGAAGCCTATTCCAGAGAATGAGAATTCTCTGAAATACACACCTGTCTCACCAGCATGTCCTATTTAAGTCACAAGCAAAGTTTAAATCTTTAGATCTAGTTTGTCATTATACAAATGTCTATCGGAGCAAGATCCAAGGATGCCTTATATGCAGGCATAAATCACCTTTAAGCAGTCTGTAAGAAACAGAGTATAAGTACAGGGCTTTAAGGTGAACTGCAAAGAACATTGTGTTTATGAGCTGTATTCATCTTGTGAGAAAGCTTTGTGGATGTTCCAGTTATTGCATGCACCTCCTCAGGTACATACTAAAGGGGGTGTTATACTCGATGGGTTTGATGAGTGCTGAGTACAGTGGGACAATGACTTCCCTGGACCTAAATGCCATGCTGTTACTTTATTCATCAAAAATAACTCACTAAAACAATCAAATGAATCAAGGCTTTATTCAAGGTAAAACTAGACATTAAGATAAGTAAAAGTAATAAGGCCTTCCATATTTACATCCAAAAATGAAGGAAAAGAAACAGGAATAGAGTTTGCCGGAACAAACTGGTATCACCACAACAGAGTCTAAAGGTATAGTTAATACACTAACATACAGATATGGAGTAACTTTAGGACACAGAGCAGAACCCCAGCATTTCTTCCTCCCTGCAATATGATCCCACTCAAAATTATATCCACAATGTTCACTATTGCCCTCAGTAAGGTCAACAACACTAATTTTATGGGATTAGATGAAATAACTGGAAGCCTAATTTGTGCAATCTAAAATAACATTGTATATCTCCTTGCATGCATTTTTAATAAAGCATTAAAAACTGGGCATGTCCCATATATCACTGTGGTCCCAATCAGCAAGAATGACCCTTCCACAGATCCCATAAATTTTAGACCAATCACCCACACAAGCATATTGTGCAAGAAGATGGAAAGAATCATCACTGAAATTATTCATCTAGACATGAGAAACCTCAAATTCCATGAACTAAACCAATGGCCTTGTCAAGGGTAGAGTCTGCATGTTTAAAATTTTGATTTTTTTTTTTGAGATTGTGTGCTGTCCTAGATGAAAGTTTATCTACCCACACAGTTTATTTATATCTATTTAATACATTCATTACCATATCTCATTATGAAATCATACATAAATGCAGAGCTCTGAAGCCATAATAACTTGGGTCAGCTGTATTGGGCCGGCTATATTTTTATGCACAAGTAGAATAGTGGAACTCCTATCATCATGAGCCTCTATCAACAGTAGAGTCCCTCAAGGCTGTGTCAAGGGACCACTTCTTGTTGGTATCTTTTTCTCATATATCAGAACTAACCCCATTGTCTGCCTCACGAAATATTTAAGTGACTGCAAATGTGGAGGTATTGTCATTAACCTTGTAGGGACCACGTTCCTTCTAACAGCACTTAGCATAATACATAGATGGTGAAGTAAAAATGACTTTGCCTTCAATGTCAAAACACAAGAGGATGCTCAGTCTTTATAAATATTAACATTAATGATATTGTGAAACATGACAACTTCATATCACAAAATAACTTCCACGTCTATGGACTAAACTTCTGCTCATAATTAAATTCAGTTAATAAATTCATACTAATATAAAGGATTTGGGTGACTACATGGGTACCAACAATTTCCAATGTGGGGACTCATGCATCAAGTCTTTTAGTAACCAATAGGCCTTGAGCTTCTTCATCAAACCTATGAACCTATAAGAGGGGTTAGGTGATTGAACACTATAAGATGGTGGAGGTCATTTACTTCACATAAGCAAAATAAGGATAGGTGGTTGTCAATTTGACTGCTGTTGCAGAGAAAACAATCTATCACTTCTGAATCAAAGAATGTATAAATATTTGGAAATTAGTATGCAACTAAACCCAAAGCGTTAAGGAATCACAACAGGAAGATCATGATAGACAAATCTAGTAAACTTCATTATTTAGTTAATTTTTAGTAAAACATTGTATAGCATGCCTCATGAAATGTCAATGAATAAATCATAAAAAAAAATGAATAAATGTTATGGTGATATCTTGGGAAAAACATTGGCTAAACAAAGGATATATAGATAGGTAATGGTGAAAGAATTTTACTAAGACAAAAGGATGGTTACTGACACTACTTTTTTATTTTTATTGTTTTTAGGTTACTGACACTACTAATATACCTGTGAACATTACGGCTAACACACCTGAAGCTGCTATTGATCAAGATATTGTTTCAGGCTTACATCCAATGGATTTTCCTTCACTGTTTAAGGCACCCCTCTGCCTGTGAGGCAATCACCAAACAAGGGTTGCAGGGGCAGCAGGCAAAGAAAAAAAGGGAGAGCACGCAGCATAGGCTTGACAGGACGCAGTCACTCATCACAGTTATCCAGATAGAAAGCACTGTATACAATCTCTCTTCTCATGCCCTAAAAACTTCGGAATTATCTCTTTTGAACAAGGTCATGACTTTTTGTGCCAGCTTTGAATGGTGAACCAACCAGCTCATTAACTGATGTACATTTATTCACCAGGACATTATTTTGAGGAAATAGCATTTTCAAGTTCAGTGATTTTATTTCAGAAGAATGTAAAATGTTAAGTGCTTTAATTCCTAATAGTAATAATGCGGTGAATAATTTTAAACAAGTGTGTGAAAAGGGCATCCATGATTTGTTTCAGAATCAGAATAGGGTTCATTATTACAGTTTAAAAACTGATGAGCAAGCAGCACTGGATTCATTAATGAGTAATGCCAAAATACCCATTGATAATGCAAAGGTGGAGCTGTGTCATAATGGATAAAAGTAAATATGGTGATACTATTTTCACCTATTAAATGATTCTGACACATATATTGAAACAGAAATTTGAAAGTAAATGACATTATTACAAAAGTAAACAGCCATGTGTATGGAATGTTTGTAGATGGCTATTTGATAACAGAGTTATTCATTTTTTCATATACCTCATCCTACTATACCTATGCCTATATATTATCACTTATCCAATATCCACAAGTCACTAGAACAACCACCAGTGAGGCCTGTAGTATCTGATAAAGGCTGGATTACTGAACCCATTTCTAAATGCTTAGAAGCAAATATGAGGGAGCCTTTCTTGAATCTGATAGTTACATAAAAGACAGCATGGATTTTCAAAAACATCTTTGAGAGTGGTCCAACCAAAATACCATTTACTCATATATGTTTTGTTAACACGATGTAGAATCTCTTTTTACCATGATACTGAATGATATGCACTTTGTTGTATCTGGTGCTGAACAATAATATATTTATATACAGAAAGGAATATTATTTACATAAGTTTGGAGTAGCTATGGACACCCCCATTGCAAATACATATGCAATGTGGGTAGAAGAACATGTCTTCACTACCAAAATATGTTTGGACACATTATTTTAGTGTACAAGCTCTTTGCAAATGATATTTATCAGATATGTAATGGTAATGCATTAGAATTTGATTCATTTGTTGAATGTATTATAAATACATCTCACATCTTGACATTTAAGAAATCTAATTAATTTTTAAAAATAGAATGTTTGGATAGTAAATTAATAAAAATGCCCAATTGCAGTATTGATATGACTATATATAAAAATAAGTTAAGAAGAACGGCTATCTGTATAGAGATAGCATGCATCCACCTTTTATGTTCTGTAATATTCCCAAGAGCAAGATGTTGAGGCTTGCTAGGCTAAATATAAATTATGGCACGATGAATGAACAATTAGACTATGATAATGATTTCCAAGCCAAATGTTATGGTAGTAATATGCTAAAAGAACAGAAACAAGAAATATCTGAAACTCATGGTGGTCTGTCTAGATCCATTTCTTCTGAATGAAATACATATTCCTATTTGCATGTAGTAGATTCTCCCCCAGTGATTAGTGAGGTCATAGGTTCATAGGTTGGTACTAGGCTATCAGCCCTAGGGCCTATACAAGCCTATCCATAACAATTCCCAATCCCTGGCTATTTCTTCCCACAGTATTTACTTCCCTGAACCCCTGTCTACCAGGATGACTGACGTGATCCCCGGGGTGAATTTTCTATCTCCAATCCAATCATCAAGGTTCCTTTTGAAGAGGGCCAAAGAGGTGCTCTGCTTGACATGTATGGCAGTCTATTCCAGAGTCTGGGGAGTCTCTGGGTCAGGAACCTATCCCTCCAGCATGTTTTGTTCATTGTGACGACAAGGTTTAAATCCCTGGAGTATGTGTCTCTGAGGATTGGGATTTCTGTAGCATGTCCAACAGCTCTGGGTTTGACATGGCCTTGTACGTTAAGCAGAGATCTCCTCTGAGTAGACGATATGCAACAGAGTATAGGTGGAGTTTTTTTAGTTGGTCAGCATAGGGCATCTGCTTTAGGCCTGTGATTCTTTTAGTGAGGTATTTCTGTGGCCTTTCCAGTTGTTGCAGATGTCCTGGGGGGTACATACCAAATGGGGTGTTGTATTCTATAATGGGTCTAATAAGGGATGAATAGAGTGGGACAATGACCTCCTGTTTTCTGGATGAAAAGCCCTTAGTGATGAGATGTGCCACATAGAAGGATTTCCTGACTGTTGTGGTGATGTGGTTTTTGAAGGTGAGACCACTGTCCACCTGCGCCCCTAAGTCACTTATCACACTTTCAGTGTTTAGTGTACTGCCACCTATGTGGTAATTCACGGGTACATGTTTTTTCCCAAAGGGGATAACTATACATTTCTTGGCATTGAGTTTGAGCTCATGGCTCTGGCACCAAGCATCTGTTTCTGTAAGGTCCTTTTGTAGAATATCCACATCATTTGGGGATTCAATAATGGCTCCCAGTTTGCAGTCATCTGCAAACTTTGTTAGCCAGAGTCCCTTAGTGTTGGCCTGTACTTCAGAGAAGTAGATGCCAAACAAGAATGGTCCCAGGACCGAACCCTGAGGTACTCCACTTGTCACTTGTCTGGAGCTGGATTTGGAGTCAGCTACTTTTACAGTGTGGGTTCTGTCAGTAAGCCAGTTGGCAACCCATCGAGTGATGTAGGGATTAATGCCCAGCTTAGTAAGTTTATCTATGATTCCAGAGTGGGGGATAGTGTCGAAGGCCTTGGCGAGGTCCAGATAGGCAGTGTGGACCATCTTACCCTTGTCCACGGCTCTGGAGACTAACTCAAAGAAGTCAATCAGGTTCAAGAAACAAGACTGGCCTTCACAAACTCAAACTGCATGGGGTCCAGTGTTTGAAGGTTGCCAATGTCTTTGTTTATAAGTTCCATGATAATACGTTCCATGGCCTTGCAGATCAGGCTCATCAGACTGATGGGGTGGTAGTTCCCGAGATCCAAGGTGGATCCCCCCTTGTGGAGTGGGTTAACTGTAGCTGTGCACAACTCAGTGGGCACAAAGCCTGAGGTGAGGCTATGATTAAACATAACACTTAGGTGAGGTGCCAGTTCATTTTGTAGTTCATGTAGTACACAGCCTGGGATGTTATCTGGTCCCATGGATGCTGTATTCTTAGCTTTGGAGAGTGCGTTTTTTACCTGTGTGGCCATTATTACTGGAATTTGGCAATATTACGGCATTGAGATGGGCCCTTTAGGGGGTGAGAGGGGGGTGAAGTTTGCACTGAATCGATCTGCCAGGATATTGGCAATATCCTTGGGATCAGTATATTTAATGCCATTCTGTTGTAGCTCAGAGCAGATCTGAGCATTGCCATTTAGATTCTTGACATACTATAGAATGCCTTGTTGTGTCTTTGGAATCTTTGGCAATTTTATTTTCATAACTAGTTCTGAAGTATTTTTTGAGGGCTCTCAACTTCTTACTGAGGCTGGTAAGGGAGTTTTTTGCAGCCTAGGATTTTCCTCTTTTCTGCAATAGTTTCTTCCTTTTGTTGTAAAGTTTGTTTATGGCAAGAGACCATCAGATTGGCTTCCTTTTTCTGGAGTAGAGCATCTTGGTTCTATTTGGGAGGGCACAATTCATGCACAAATGGATGTGCTTGTACAATGCCTTAGTGTAGGATTCAGCAGTCGAACTTTCAGTTCCCGTCTGCATGGGTGTGATGAAGTTTGTCACTTCTGACTTGAGTAACATGAAGTTGGCTTTGGAGAATTTTTTTACGGAGGTTTCCTTACTGGGGGGGGGGGGTGGATGTCAAGGGTGATTAGCTTATGATCAGACCTGACCAACAAGGGGGTGACCATAGTTGTGGATCATCAATTTCCCATGTTTGTAATGACCAGGTCTAGGATATTGGAGGCCCTGGTGGGGCTAAGGATTAGTTGATCCAGGGCGTTGGAATTTATGAATTCCAAGAACCGTTGGGCAAAACTATTGGTACATGAGTAGTTTTCCCATTTAATGGCAGGGTAGTTGAAATCACCCAGTATTAGGGTGTTTGGTTGTATATTAATATTTTCCAGTATGTTTAGAAAGGTGTAGTGAGAATCTTGGGGCATGGTGGGGGATCTGTAGCAAGCTACAATTTGGATTGCAGTTTTACCTAGTGTTAGTTGCACCTGGAGAATTTCAGACGCATTGTGTTGGGCAACTAGCCTGATGTCGTGAATATCCTTGGTGAATATGGACATTCCTCCACCTTTATTGTTTTGGTCCTGGTTTGGTAGCCGAAAAGGGTGGTAAGAGTTGTAGCCTGGTATTGCAGGGGTGCTTTCTGGAGCCTTGAACCAGGTCTCATTTCCTGCACAGATATCAATGTTCTCCATTTTTTAGAAGTACCTCGAGAGAGTGCATTTTGAGGTTTAGACTTCTAGCATTGAGTAGCATTACCTTCAGATTTTGCATGCTTGTACCTGTTATGGTGGTGGTTTTGTCCTTTGAACTTTGCCTAAAAAAGGCACTATAGGGGTGGCAAGAGCCTTAGCCAGTAACCTGAATCCCAGGGGTGACAGGTGCAGACCATCTCTGACAAATCATTGTGGTCTGTCAATCATGTCATCCCAGGCAGACAAATACTGGATCCCCTTTGAATGACACCAGAAGCCTAGCCAATTGTTGAAGTCAATCATTTAGTCCTTATACTGTGGTATAATTCTGGGTGAAGACAGGATGCTACTCAGGGCTATGGTCATACCTGCCTGGGCCACATTATCCGAGAGCTCTTCCATGTCTCTTTTCATGCAGTCCAGGGAGGTACATCTCAAGTCATTCACTCCAACATGGACAATGACAGAGTCATATTTGTACTTGTTGTGGAGTGACATGAGTGCATGCTTATGTGGCGGATCCTGGAACTCGACAGGCAGCTGACTGTAATTTTCTCCTTGTTCAGCCTAGTGAGTGGGACATCAGTGTGCCTGACTATAGAGTCACCTATGACTAAAGTGTTGGGTATGTTGTCTTGCCTTAGGGGCTGTTGTTGGGTGGTACACTAGTGTTGTGAGCTATGCGACACTTTGGTTGTGATTGGTGTTTGTTTGCATTTCAGCTTTGGAAGTCCTTGTTGCTTGGGCAGGTTAATGTTAAGGGCCTCCAAATATGTTGGTTTAGTGTTGCTATGTGTGGGTGTTGGTGGTGTGGGTTTAGAAGAGCTATGTGTTGCTTGAGGTGTAGTATGGGTGTTAACCTTCTCCTCTTGACTGTCTAGCACAATCTTGGGTGGAGAGAGCTTTGCTTCCAGTTTGGCTATGTAAGTGCATCTCTCGCAGGTTGTAGTGTTGGGTGGTAGGAGGAGAGGGTTGTCTGTGTACATGAGGCAATTGCTGCATTGCCCCAGTATGCCCAGATTCACCAGGTGGACCAGAGAAATCACCGGAAGCTGACCCTTGGACATGCCTGGTTTGGTGCTTTTTTTTTTGTAAAGTACAAGAGCTGTTTTCCCTTACCTTAGCAAGGTAATTTGCAATTATAGGCTGTTTAGTGCCTACAATTAATTTATCCTTATTAACAAGGAGAGTTGAGTGCTTGTATCAGTTTAAGACTTCCTAGTGCTTTCCAGCAGGTTTTAAAGCAAGTGCTAGTCACAGGGATGCTTAAAGCTAAAATGAAAAAAATGGTTTACCCTAAACACTGCAGTGTGCACTAGAGGAGTTAGATGTAAAAGTAGGTAATTTAAGTTTTACCTGTCTAAAAAGTTAAATTTTAGTGGAGAGTCACTATTTTTAAAACAGCAAGATAGATTGAAAGTTGTGGTCACTTTTGTATTCTGGTACTATGGAATACAGTAGGATGGTCAATAAATTTAAATAGTTGAAGGGGAGCGATTTTACAAAATGATAATGTTGTGCTTACTCACACAAGCCAGTAAAAACAGAGAGGAAATGAGATATATGGTCAAATTAACATAAGGGGAAGGCAACTATAAAGACTGTGGTGTTTAAGAACACTACAGCAACCGGGTGGGAGGATAGGAAAAAAAATTCTGCCTGACTCACAAGAGACAGAGCTGTGGTCTCTTTTCAAGTTTTAATATGCAGTTAAAAGCAAAATACAAGTAAAACACAAAGTAAATAAAACAAATCGCAGTACTCAAAATAGAAAAAGGCAATAAAGTAATGCAACAAATAAAAAGCAAACTAACCTTTCCCTCACAGCAAAGTGTAGCAGAGTCTGGGTGAGCCTTTCTAGTAAACAATCACAATATAAACTAAGGTAATAATAGAATAAGTTCAGATAAAAAATTAGATGAACATATTAACTGTAGATTTAATAGAAATATGAAGAAAATCAGGTATACTCTTACTTACAAGCAACATACATGTTTGATTCAGAATATTATTAAGAACAAATGGTACATTCTTGATAGCGAATCTATTTCCAATATGAATATGTTTCTAGATTTTAAATCCAATTTTAGTTATAGAAGAGCACAGAATTTGAAGCAAATGATAGGCTATAAAAACAGAATATATATAAACATGACAGATGCACCACTAAGAAGAGTGGTATACATCCATGTAACAATTGTATTTTTGTTAAGTATATTTATTCAGAGAAGACCTTTGTATACCCTCTCAATGGAAAAACTTTCCATCTTAAAATTTATGCTGATTGTAACACAAGAAATTTAGTGTATTTAGTCATATGCCAAACATGCAATGCCTACTATATGGGGAAAATGAATAGGAAGTTGAAGGAACGATTTTTTGACCACCTCGCTGATATTAGGAGAATGGTGGAAACCAATGCTTTATGTAAACATGTACTGGCTAGAGGTAAAGAGCACAATTTCAAATTTGTTGTTCTTCAATTGATTTTTGAAAATATTAGGGGTAGTCGTTGTGTATTGGAAACAGAGAATGCAGGATACAGATGGATCTGTTTTGACTTCATGCTGATAAGTTTCTTGGGCTGAATGAACTTGTAAGTATTAAACTAATGTTAAAGACAAGACAATATAAAAGTGAATGTTCATCAACAGGATATATATATATATATATCAGGCATACCATCCAGATGATTGGTACATTATTATGTAATAATTGTATATTTTTGTAAATGTATTTATTTATAAAAGACATTTGTACACACTTTCAATGAAAAAAAAATCATCTCAAAGAATGTTTCATCTTGATATATATATATTTTTTTTAGTTACGTTGGCTGTAACCCAAGAAATTTAATGTACTTAGCCTCTTGCCAAACATTTATCCTTATGCAGAATTTGAAGTAAAAGACACGGCATGAAAAATAGAACATATAATTATGACATATGCATCACCTAGAAGAGTGGTAAATATCCATATAACAATTGTATTTTTTGTAAATGTATTTATTCAGAGACTCTAGATGCTCCTACAAGGAATGGAATGCTGTTTGATTGTATTCATTATTTGAGCTATAGCAAGTATCTTTAAATGGATAAAAGTTCTGCCATGCAATGGATGATATAATGGTACCACCTGACTGCTTCTAACTTTTAAGAGTTTGTTGCTTGGTTTATGGCTGTTTCACCTGAAGAAATATTCTTAGCTTGTCATTAAAGCATTTTTTACCAGAGCTTTGTTTCCACTATCCATTGTTTTTGCATGTTAGCTGCTTTTTTGATTACTACAGAGTACATTTATCCACTAGAGTGATTTTGTTTTGGCTTCACTGAGAGTAATTAAGTCAGCGGTACTGGGGTCAGTTATTTTCATTGTCTGAAAAAGTGACACTGAGGAAGGTCTAGCAGAAACTCTATTCTCTTTTCAGACAACACAAATATATGCAACAGATGTGATACGCACAATGGTGAAGAGAGGATAAAAAGAGATATCACAAGTCTAGAGCTGTATTTTAAAATATAGTAAATGTCATACTTATTTGGCACAAAGGAGAATGTCCATATTCAAATTTCTACAAATGGTTATTCCATTTTTCAGCTAGAACATCATAAGGGATCCAAAATTTATTACAATGTTTACTGTTTTTTGTTCACAGTAAAATGGAGTTTACCAGAAATATCTGTGCTGCAGTTGTCAGGTTAATAAATATTTTATATTGACCTCCATGTATAAAAGTTTGGCAGGGGATGGGAATCCTAATGCAGTATGGAGCACAGGACTGATACAGTAATGCCTGATTCACAGCTATATACATAGGAGGACAGAAAACTTTAGTGCAAGTACCAGCTGTAGACCCAAGAGCAAATAATATTCATTAAATCTCAGTTGGCTAGTACATATCAGAAAGAATAGCCATTACTTTTGGGGGTCACATGGTATGATACATCCCATGTGACAGCTACAAGTCTACTGGTATGCTAATATACTTGGGTTAGGAGAAATTCTGTTTATTTATGTCACTGTATGAATCTGCATTGCTGTAATAACTTAGGTCAACAATTGGCTATATTGTTGTAGACAAAAAAGCAGTAATAGCGGGGATCCTGTCTGCACTAACCTCTGTCTCTACTAGAGTCCCCCAAGGCTGTGTCCTGAGACCATTCTTTTTTGGTATCTTTTTCTCAGATCTGGAGTAACAAAAATGACATCTTATTAATAATGGTCCTGAAAATCATCATATCCCAAAACTATGAATAGACAATCCAGGTACCCTAAATGTGTGACAAATGATGTGAAACTTAGGTTTTCAAACTCTAAATCTTTAACAACTACTAATACAGCAAGCATGCAACACTTTTGACAGTTCTGTCCAGCAAGTTGTAAAATTATTTAATTCATTTTCTCCTGTTGTAACTTGTTGGATACTAAGTAGCTATATAACTCATCTGTTAATTTCTGAAATAATTTTTCATGTCACTGATAAAGAATAAAACAACAATATTATAGCATTTAAAGCTGAATAGACAGTGTTCTTAACTTAGGCAGAATGCTACCTCTTAGAATGGAATATGCATGCCAAAGGTTTTATTTTATTCATTTGTTAACGTGGTAAACCTAATGAGCACAAGCTTCCTTCCCAGGGCAACCTGGCAGCATTACTTCGTTTGATGGCTTGCTCTGAATCAGATGGCAGAAAAAGGAGACTGAAAATCTCAAACCGTGGACTACAGGTTGAAGCTCATTAACTGTTCATAACCGTAATCCTCTACACTGACCTACCAAACATAAGACCTACACAGTATGTGCTTCCCTGCATCCAAGTTCTAAGCAAGTCTCTTTTACTGAAAAGCTAGACTGATTCTTACATGCAAATCAATGTAAATACATATGTATACACACTGATGTGGGTATCTCTGTGGTTTTTTTTTGTTTGTTTTTTTTTACTACATGGATGTTTGCGATAGTAAATTCTTTTCTAGATTATTCTATCTCAGAAATGCCAAGACTAGACAAGTAATCCAAATATTCATCTTCTTCAATGTGAAATGCTTATGCAGTGCTACAACCAACTTGCAGTTATGACCCCATCAGCATCCAGAAACAAGCACAGTGTTCATATTTCATTTTGGTGCATTCTTGGGCAAGCCCCCATGTGGCGCAGTTACTGTGCTATCTAAAAGAGAAAATGTGCTGTGATTTCAAACAGGAACTGTCACAAAATGTAATAACACATGGCTTTATAAGCTTGGTAGAGAATGAAATGAAAAAGCTATTATATAACAGAAAGGCATTAACATTCTAAAATGTGAACAATGATTGGTGTTCACCCCACCTGATCATTGTAAAATGATCATTAGCCACAAGAAGAAGTCTGACAGCAAAAAAAGGAAAGAGGCAAAAATCTCTGCAAGTGTAACTACTAAAAATAAAATCTGCAGCCTCCATATTCTCTGCACAGCTAATTGGAGGAGGAATGAAAATCAAACACCCACGTAAAAAAAAACCTCACATACGCACACTCTCAGGATACTGCCCATGTCCCTTATGGACAGAGTCAGTCTGTAAAATGACTCACAACTCCAACACCCAAAGACCTACGACTCTGTTACTACCCCACCCCATATCTGGGTAATTAAGATATAATATTGTCATGTCCCGGGTATTCTTGGATAGGCTTGTAAAGATTCTTGTGCCATTAGCTTAGTAACTGCCCATGAACCTATGATCCTATGATGTATGTATCCAGCACCTACATTCCTGGCTATTAAAGGGGTGACCTATGCCTGACCTACAAGGGATTCACAAATCCAGACCTGATGGAGCTGCTACACATCTAGACGTCAGACAGCATGAGGGTCACCTGACCTAGGGATCTAAAATTAGTCAGCAACTGAAACAAAACATGTTGGAGAAACAGATATGTGTCTCAGAGATCGCCCCTTCTTTGGAACAGGTTTCATATTCACTTTAAGCAGAGCCCTTCCCTGGCCCTCTTCAAGCACCATTTGGATCAATGGATGGGGAATCGTAAATTCACACCTAGGTAGCACCTATGTCCCTTATGGATGGGCAATCTGTAAGATACTCAAGGCATAGGTACAAACCCATGCCATCTTCTTGCCCCTTGAGGCCATATCTTGGATATAGTTGGATTATATTGGCCAGGTTTGTTAAGGCTCTTAAACCATTAGCCTAGTAATCTCCCATGAACCTATGAACACAACAGTGGTCCCAAAGCAGAAAAATCTTCATAAGAGAAAACAAAAACAAATAGAAAACACAAAGCACATCAGGAGTCAGTTCACATCCTAATGCCAACAGATGGATGCACTCACTCTCCTAATTGCCTTATAAAACTGGGGCTGTAAGTACATTAAATGGATATAGTGTGCAAATACCAGTGTGTACAGCCATGAGAAGAGACATAGCAGACAGTTTCTTCATACAATGCCAAAGACAAACTATATATGTTTTAAATAATACCAAAGTATAATAGCAATAGCTCTCATCTGGGTATGCAGAACTGAGATTTACCTACATCTGGCTTTGTCTCATCGCTCTGCCTTTGCCCTCATCATGAGAAAACTACACTAGCCATGGGTAAACACTGTATTATACACACCCAAAAGTCAGTTACTGTTAAAATATCAAGGAGCATAAGAACACATTTCAAACAGCATTGGCTATGGTAAATAATTGCATACTGTAAATAGGGTGCTGTGTCTCACTGCAGAAAGTGCCTTACACTTTTTTCAGAAATACTATGCACTGAATGCACTGCAATGTTAGTATCAGCCTAAGGAAATTTATAATGCTATAATGGCATATAATACTAAAACAGAGCATACTACAATCTTACAGCCTTTTAGTGATGAATATGTACTTCATGTAGATAAAACATTCAATTCTTCCAAACGTCTTTTCCTAAGACTGCTAGAAAAACATATGAAAAGTACTAAATCCTTGACAGCTTTATTGACAAGAGGTAGACAGATTCAACACCAAGCAGGTTCTGAAACTCTGGTACTCTATATCAGTAATTTCATACATTTAATAGATTAAACTACCTGTCTCAAACCCATTAATGGTATTCTGTAGCTGTGAGAGAATACCAAATTCATTATATCCTTAAGCCAGATCCTAGAATGCAGGCTGGTGATATTTTTGTAGTGGCAAGCTCCCTGTTTAAATAAGTGGTGTTGTAAGCATAGAAAGCAGGTTACTGATAATTAAAGAGACAAGTGAAAAAATACTTGTTACCACATACATCAATTTGATCGATACATATATATATATATATATATATGGGTCTACTACTAATTAGAAACATCAAGCCTAAACTTGTCAATACCGACAGAAAACTCACCACGCCAGATGACCGACAACACAAAGAATCCGAACAAATAAACATCACAAAAGAAAATAAACAAATTCCTTTCGTGATCTTATCACCAAAACCCCATCACATATTCAGCCATAATTTGTCTGAATTGTGGTGGTGTTACCTAAGGTTTTTTCTAAACTAACTAGAGTCTTAGCCCAAGCTCCGACACTAACGCACATCACCTACCTGCACCCTAACCCTAACTCACTTAACCCACCCCTAGCCCAAGTCTCACACTAACGCACTTCACCTACCTGCACCCTAACCCTAACTCACTTAACCCACCTAGCCCAAGCTCCGACACTAACGCACACATCACCTACCTGCACCCTAACCCTAACTCACACTTAACCCGTCCCTAAACTACAGTCCCTCACTAGCACACACACACTTACCCGAACCATACCTCCGACACGAACACACACTCACCTTTCCCACAGCCTAACCCGACATCCCACAATCTCGAGCACTTACCTGACCGCTCCTAACTCCGTCACCATCGCACACTTACAAGCGTCATCGCACATTCCCTTGTCAGTCTTTCCGCTGTCGGCAAATCACCCTGTCGGTACACTTACCTGTCGGTCATCTGGCATCGGTGAGTTTTCTGTCGGGGAATCGTCATTTCGGTAATTAGTAGTAGACCCATATATATATATATATATATATAGTTATGCATGTATACTGATGTATCAAAATGTAGAAACATCAAGCCTAAACTTGTCAATACTGGCATTTAGAAAATCAGCTTAATGAATCAATAAAAGAATCAGAAAAATAAACATCACAAAAGAAAATAAACAAATTCCTTTTGTGATCTTATCACCAAAACCCCATCACATATTCAGCCATAATTTGTCTGAATTGTGGTGGTGTTACTTGGAGGTTTTTTCTAAAGTAAGGTAGAGTCTTAGTGTTAGGATTACTAAGCATTAGCAAGGTGGTGCACTGGGGCAATTGGCTTAGTTTCTGGTGTCATTCTAAGGGGGTACGATATTTGTCAGCTTTAAAGGAGATGGTAAACAGATAACATTGCTTTGCCAGGAATGGTCTGCACCTGTCCCCATCTAGGCTTTTGAATATTAGCTAAAACATTGTCCTTCCCCATAGTGCCTTTTTTGGCAATGTCAAACTGATAGTACTTCTGACATAGCAAAGCAAAACCAAGAAAATCTAAAGGTATTACTGTTCATTGTCAGGAGTCTAAACAAAAAGCTCCACTCCAAAGAAGCTCTCTTCACCCTGAAGAATGCTGATGTATGTGCAGTCACTGAGACGTGGTTTAAAGTCAGGGATTGTACCTAAAGTGCAAGGTTATAATGCCTTCCACACATTTAGACCAGCTACTACACTGACAAGGACTAAAGGTGGAGGTGTCTCAATTTCCATCAAAAATAAATATATCTCAAGGCTGCTTAAACAGGACAATGCACTTGAGATTTTCCACATTCAAATCACCATAGGCAAAATCCCAGGCAACTTCCTTGCAAGCTATAGGTTTCCATCTATGACCCAGGAAACCCATACAATATATTTAAACTTATCGGAAAGGGCCAACATCCAACCCAATACCATATTCATGGGTGACTTTAATTACCACACTATTAACTGCGAATCATGTTTGACATCAAATATACAGGCACAGAGATGTCTGGATTTTGTAAGCACAAACTCCCTGGACCAGACTGTCAATACATCAACCAGGGATGTAACTATACTGGATTTGGTCATCACTAATATGGTAGAGTACTGCACACCCCTAGTGTAATGTCTTCTCTAGTAAGGCCAGACCAGATAATTGTCTCCTTTGAAGTAAAAATAAAACTTAGAACCTCAGCTAGGACTAGAATATTCAGGAACTATTCTAGGGTTAACTTCTTACTACTAAGTGATAACCTGGCAAAAGTTCAAGCCCCCATAAACCTGGAGAACAATATGCCCTATGCAGAACTGTTCAAAGAAACTCTGTACAAGCATGTTAATAGTCGCACAGAGGCAAATGTAACCATGAGGAAGAAAAACAAACCATCCTGTTGGAATCACAAAATCAGTATGCTGTATAACAGAAACCAGAAAATCATGGCAAAAATTAGGAGATGCAGCACCTAGAATGATAAAAGCACTCTCATCAAACTAAACAAATAATAATACATTTTTTTACACACACGTACACCTGGGAAAGGCTGGCACAGGTTTACCAGCTATGCTCCCTTCTGCCCAGACTATAAGGTAGTTATCACTGCCACCAGAACCCCTTATCAGCTACTGTAAGGCCCTTAACAAAGGGTGTTCAACCCTACTGTGTAATGCTACTCTTAATCCAAATGGCAGTCTGACCAAAAGCAAGGCTGTTTAGGAGTGCCCTGTACAGTGTCACCAAATAGATATGCAAGTACTGTAAGAGCTTAAATATCTCTAAACAGACCAGCCACAATTGAAAGGTTTAAATATATTTAATAATGAATAATAAAAGAACAAGACAATACTCAATAAGTAATCGGTTACATCAGAGTTCAGAATCGCAGGAAATATTTAAAACAACATTGCAGGACAGTCTCAAATAAATAAAGAAAACATCTAAGCTACACTTTTCTATATTCCTATTTGAATCTAAAAGAGTCACTTTGCCCTAAAATCATACTTACAGCAAGGCAGGTGCAGATGTGGTGATGAGTGGATGTTCTTGTAAGGTCAAAAACAAAATACAAAATGCACAGTTTATCTATCTCTCTGACAGAGTTCCTAAATTAATATCAAATATTACTGCTAGGTTAGCTTGGATGACATCACTTTTTCTCACCTGACTTCAGTTCCCAAGCTAAAGCCACTTTGTTAGAGACTAAAAGAAAAAATACATATCTATAAGATTTTTGCAGCTCCTGGAAGTCATAAAACAATAAAACATTTCTACATCTTAAACCTAGTAATAACTTCTCTTTCAAGATAATACAAAAACATTCCAGCTCTAAACATTGTGTCTGCTACTGTACTGAAACTGAAAGATAACATCTCTTTTATTACGTGGTTATGAAACAATTTAATTTCAACTATTTTCTCTGATTTTTTTTAAGTTAACCTCCTGTGTTCCACTTTCCATTAAACATATACATCTAAACAGTCACAATAGTGCAGGTACATTCCTGTTCTATTTCAATAGGGCATGCTGTGGTTATACTTTGTCAGTACTTTACACACACTTCTGTATAAATCATATCAATATTCACAAATGACACAAAATTATTTACAAAATTCCAGATAGCAGGGCTGGCAGTATTTCCCTTTGTCACAAGCCTATTAAACACCAATAAACATATGAACCTATGCAACACCTTACTAATGCATGCTAATCCTAACTCTAATGTTGTAACTGCTCCTAACCCTAATCCTGCACGTTATTTTAGAAAGACCCTGTCCATAACACTACCACTACATAAGACAGATTCAGACACACACAAACACACACACACACACACATAAAATACTGACACCCCCCAGTGCCGAAACTTTCAATATATCTGAATGGCATTAGTATCCCAAATCTACATTTACCCTACCAGCATACACTTTATCTTACTTTTTTCAAACTTTCACACATTCAAAAAATGGAGCACTAGACAAGATGATAAGATGTGAACATCATTCAGTCTGTCAACAAAATGAACATTCAGCAGATTTATATATATATATATATATATAGGTAAATTGACTGTTTAATTTATAGCTTGCTATAGATCTCCCACCTTGTCTCAGGACCCTCACGCAGCATTCCTGAGAACATTAGAAAGTATGAAGATTCTACCCAGCACCATGCTACTGGATGACTTCAACTATCCAAACATTGACTGGGAAAACTACTCAAGCTCAAACGCCCTAGCCCAATGCTTCCTTGAGTTTATAAACTCAAACTCCCTTGAACAGCTGGTCACCACTCCCACAAGACCTGGTCATCACCAACATGGGGAACCTATGTTCCACACCTGAGGTAAACTCGTCATTGGTAAGATCAGATCACAAACTAATCACACTGGACATCCACATCCCACCCCCACCCCCCCAGTCAAGGAAATCAAGGTAAAAAACTTCTCTAAAGCCGACTTCACACTCCTCAAGACCGAGGTGGGAATTTTCAAAGCTCCCAATCAAATGGAAAATGATGACCCATCGGCAGAATCCTTTACAAGTGCATTCTATGAACACCTTCAAGAATGCATGGACCGAGCCATCCTAAGTAAAACCAAGACCAACTCCTCAAAAAAGAGGAAGCCAGTCTGGTGGACCCTGGCCATAAATAAACTTTACAACAGAAGGAGGAAACTTCTGCAAGATAGAACAAAATCCCAAAATAAGAAGGCATCTCTGATAACATCAGTAGAAAATTGCGCTCCCTCATTAAATCATCCAAGGCCAACTTCGAAAGAAAAATAGCCAATGATTCTAAGGATAACCACAAGGTCTTCTTTAACTAGGGGCAAACTCTCAGATATGTTCCGAGCTAGTGCATAATGGCCATAAATACACTGAACCAACCGAAATTGCCAACATCCTGGCTGACAAGTTCAGTGCAAACTTCACCCCCCCCCCCTCCACCAAAGGAGCTAGCACCCATCCCAGAAGAATGTGGTGCTCCAGATATCTCAGACACACAAGTAATGACAGCCCTTGCAAAGGCCAAAAGCACAGCATCAATGGGACCAGATGCTATCCCAGGTTGTGTCTTACACGAGCTTCAAAATGAACTAAGCCCCCATCTCAAATCACTATTCAAACTCAGCCTCTCTACAGGCTATGTACCCAAAGAATGGCGTACAGCAACAGTCGTACCACTCCACAAAAATGGTGCCACAACTGACCCTGGGAACTATCGCCCTATAAGCTTGACTAGCTTGGTCTGCAAAGCCATGGAATGCATTATCATGGAGCTCATTAACAGGGACATTGGGAACCTCCAGACACTGGACCCCACCCAGTTCGGCTTTGTTAAAGGCAGATTTTGCCTCCTGAACTTGGTCAACTTCTTCAAAACAGTCACCAAGGCCATAGATGAAGGGAAGGTGGTTCACACAACATATCTGGACCTCGCTAAGGCGTTCAACACCATCCCACACTCAGGAATCATAGACAAACTCACCAGATTAAATATCAACCCCCATGTCAAGAGATGGGTTGTCAATTGGCTCTCAGACAGAACCCACATGGTAAGAGTGGCAGGCACCATGTCTGACTCTATACCAGTCACAAGCAGAGTCCCACAGGGCTCAGTCCTGGGACCCCTCCTGTTCGGTATATATTTCTCCGAAGTACAGGCAAAGGCGGAGGGACTGTGGCTAACCAAGTTCGCAGATGACTGTAAATTGGGTGCAATAATTGACTCTCCAGCTGACACAGACATCCTGCAAAAGGGTCTCACAGAGACAAACACCTGGTGTCAAAGTCACGGCCTCAAGCTAAATGCCAAAAAATGCATAGTAATCCCATTTTGGAAAAACAAAGTACCTACAAACTACCACATAGATGGGAATCCACTAAGTACAGAAGAAGTAATTAGGGACCTGGGTACCCAAGTAGATAGCATGCTCTCCTTTGATAAACACATAGCCAAAGTGGTCAGGAAATCCTTCTATGTGGCACACCTGATCACAAAGGGTTTCTCATCCAGATCCAAGGAGGTGATTGTGCCCCTTTACTCCTCACTCATTAAGCACATAATAGAGTACAATGCCCCATTTGGGATGTACCTCACTAGACACCTGCAACAACTAGAAAGACCACAGAAGTACCTCACTAAGAGAATTAAGGGCCTTAAACAATTACCCTATGAAGCACGACTAAAAAAGCTCCAGCTCTTCTCAGTCGCTTACCGTCTGCTCAGAGGTGACCTGTGCCTGACCTATAGGGCCATGTCAAACCCTGAACTAATGGACATGCTTCACCTCAAAAAAATGAGATCCCTCAGAACCACTCATTCTAGCAACTTGAACCTATGTACAACAATAAACAGGACATGCTGGAGGGATAGATTCCTGTCCCAGTGACTCCCTTCACACTGGAATAGAATCCCAATCCATATTCGACAGAGCTCCTCTCTGACCCTCTTCAAGATAAATCTTGATGAGTAAATGGGTAATTGTAAGTTTTACCCTGGGATTACTTCAGGAGCCCTGTTGACAGAGGCCCCGGTTACTAATCTAATAGGGAGGCGAAAGCCATCACTCTGTGGCTAGGCTTATAAATGCCCATGGGCAGATAGCCTAGTACTTACCTATGAACCTATGAACCTATATAGATATATATATATATATATATATATATATATATATATATATATATATATATATATATATATATATAGATCCCCTTCAGAGGCTCAAAGTTTCAAAACTTCGAACATCAAAAGGCCGAGACCATAAGATCAAAGTTTTGAAACTTCCAACGTTTTGAAAGGAGATCACTGTACAGAGCAGAACTGAATATTTACCATTTTCCTCACTGTAGTGTGATCTCAGAGTTGGAATATTTATTCAGCAGGGGTATGGAGGATGCAGGGGGGGCTTGCCCCCATGCAAAAACGTAAAAAAAATTTTTGTTTTTATTTATTTTTTATCTCGTTTTTGAAGATTCAAAACTTCGATTTTTTTGGTCTCAGCTCTCAGTTTTGAAACTTCAAACTTTGGAAATAGATCCATATTCATATATATATATATATATATATATATATATATATATATATATATATATGGGGCTACTACCGGAGATCGATACTACACTATTCAAACTCTGGTAGTAGATGCCCATTAATGTGAAAGTGCACCGAAAGTGCACTTTTGCGAACACCACTTGAACAAATGGTTACGGACCTTAGGGTTAGGGCTTGGGTGAAGGATAGTGGATAGCTAGTAGGGCTATCCACTATCAATAACCCAAGCCCTAACCCTAAGTTCCATGACTACCGCACCACAGTGGAGGAAATTGTATGTCCTCCATGGCGCAGTAGTCACGGACCTATATCCTCCACTGTGGTGTGGTAGTCACAGACTTTAGGGTTAGGGCTTGGGTTAAGGATAGTGGATACCTAGTAGGGATATTGGACATTGCCCGTTCGTTCTTGTGGTGTTAGCGAAAATGCACTTTCGGTGAAGTGCACTTTCACGTTAGTGGGCATCTACTATCGAATTTCGAAATAGTGTAATTTCTATCTCCGGTAGTAGACCCAAATAGATATAGATAGATATATATATATATATATATATATATATATATATATATATGTATATATATATATATATATATATATATATATATATATATATGGAAAATGTATGGAAAATTGATATTGTTTGAAATGTCTGATAATTGCTTATAATTTTCTAAATATCTAAATATGTCTAACTTTGTTACTCCTGACTTTTAACACTACAGTAAGAACTTGTTTTTTTTTTGCATTCCTTTATGCCCTATAATTATTGTAACTTGTATGTCATTTGCAAATGCTATTTGTAAACTACCTTGGAGCTCTTCTCCCCAGGTCTCTGCTGAAAACAGGCTTCCTGCCCAGCCGGACTACCCGGTTAACAAACAAAATAAATAAAAAAATAAATATAAATATAAATATATATATATATATATATATATATATATATATATATATATATATATATATATATATATAGTTGTCACCTCACAGCAAGAGGTTCTCCGGTTCAGTTCTCGACTGGGGTGCCTTCTGTGAGGCATGTCTTCCCTGCGGTCATATGGGTTTCATCCAGGTGCTCCGGCTTCCTCCCACATTCCAAAGACTTGCAGTAAGTGGATAGAAAACTCTGAATTGATCATAGGTGAGAGTGTATGGGAGTGAATGGTACAAATGAACTACTGAGGCATGGCTAGCCACCCAGCAGTGTAAACCTTGGCTCAAGATGATTGTCACTGCTGAAGTGAGACCCAGACTCCATGTGCAAAATGGGAATAAGGGGTTGAGGATGGATGGATATATATGTGTGCGTGCACGTGTGTGTGTGTGTGTGTGTGTGTGTGTGTGTGTGTGTGTGTGTGTGTGTGTGTGTGTGTGTGTGTGTGTGTGTGTGTGTGTGTGTGTGTATGATCTGTATCAGTTGTTCAAATAACACTGCATCAATTAAAGAGAACCAGGTCCACACTACCTTGAACTCACACGGTATCATCAAGCTTACCAAAGCCAAGAAAATAAATTAAAAATATGCAAAATAGTGTTTTTGCAGTGGAGTATGCCTCCCTGCACTACTCATACCCTCTGTAAACTACAAAGCTGTGTCCCCAGATATGGTCGACCTCAGCTTTCTCAACATAAACAAAGCACTGCTTGACCTCTATTGGAGAGACTTAATCTCTGACTGGGAAATAGATTTCATGACAGTAGCATCTCCCCAAATCAGGAAAATGTTTGGTATCCCTAAAACACACAAAGACCCAAAAAAAAAACCCCTCCCTGAGACACATAGTGGTGTCTACCAAGACCAAAATAGAATTTATCTCAGTGCTACTAGATTTCTACTTAAATCAGATAGTTCAAGAGTCCCAGTACTTCCTAAGAGACTCCTGGGAATTCCTAAATGCTACTCACCAGCTACACCCAATTACAGACCACTGCATCCTAGTCACTCTGGATGTACTGTCACTGTACCCCAGTATCCCCCACCAACAGGGGCTAAACAGTATGGCCAAATACCTAGCCAACTGCACCCACACCCCACCACACAAAGTCCAAACCTGGATTTCACTACTGAAAATAGTTATTGAAAACAATTTATTCTCCTTCAATGGCCGTATCTACCAGCAACTCTATGGCAATTGGAGCCAAAATGGTACCAGCATATGCAAATTTAGTCCTAAGCTGGTGGGAGATGGACACCCTCACCAACCTGGCTGGGTTTGAGTCCACCAGTCTATACAAATGCTATATAAATGATATCTTTTTTCTCTGGGAAGAACCCCCAGAGGAACTTAACCTCTTTCTATATAGAATCAACCACAGCATTGACTTCTTAGACTTCACCTTCTCAGGCAAAGGGAATGAAGTCCATTTTCTGGATGTCACGCTGTCCCTAGACCCAGTCTCCAGAAAATTTTCCTCTAACATACACAGGAAACATATGTTCCACAACAACTACCTCAACTTCACCAGCCAACACCCCTTCTTCATGAAGAAAAATATAATAAAGAGGCAATTTGTGTGGCTAAGCCACATGGTCAGCCAAGAGAAAACATTTATACAAGAATGCCAATTCCTAGCCAAGCTCTACACTGACAAGCACTACCCCGTCGTACTGATCAATAGTATCCAACAGAGAGCTCAGATAACAGGCTCTTCAGATACCCTCCCATATTAGGATATGGGTTCCACAGCACTAAGAGACACACAGCCTCCAAAGACAACACCAGATTCCCCCTGCCAATCTCCCTAGTCTCAGAACTATGCTAACAAAAAACTTGGAGATCATTAAAAGCAGCCAAGAACTGCAAAAAGCACTGGGACCTTCCCCAGCATTCAGCTACAAGAGAACACTATCTCTAAAGGCAATATTCGACACAGCCCCCCCCCAACCACCAATCCCCAACCCTCAGAGGTCACCAGTCATGTACAGCTGTGGCAGATGCATTTGCTGCCAGTACACAGCCAAAGGGGAATGCTTCACCCTTAAATCACCTAGACACAATTTCACCTTCCAGCAAGCATTTGACTGCAATGCTACAGACATACTGTACCTAGCAGTCTGTGAGCAATGTGGTTTCATAGGTTCATAGTTTGG
This sequence comes from Protopterus annectens, assembly GCF_019279795.1. Lineage (NCBI taxonomy): Eukaryota > Metazoa > Chordata > Ceratodontiformes > Protopteridae > Protopterus > Protopterus annectens. Next base: position 1,877,239,526 of record NC_056725.1, on the reverse strand, counting down.
TACTAGGCTATCGGCCCTAGGGCCTATACAAGGCTAGCCATAACAATTCCCCTGGCTACTATGCCTATGTAGGCAAAAAAGTAAGGAAATTAAGTGACCACATCAAGGAACACTACCAGGCTATTAGAAACCAAGACACCAAAAACACTCTAGCAAAACACAAGCTTACTAGCCCACTTTACACTAAATTCCACTTCATAATACTGGACAAAGTCATCCTCCCCTATGGTGATACCAACCCCCAGCTGGAAGTCAGAGAACGTAAGTGGCAGGTGAAACTCTAGGCTGATATGCCCCCAGGCTTGAATGGGAACCTAAGTGTGAAAAGTTTACTAAAATAGATCAGATGAGGCAGAGCTAGTCCCCTCCCCCTTAATAGCCGGAGAAAAGTTTAAATGCATGAACCTGCATGTTAAAAACTGTATTTAGAAGTTCGACCTTGTAACATTACTTAATGAACGAAAGGGCTCAAATACCTTATGATGTTACTATTTTCTTGAATAAAGCATTCGAAAGTACGGGTCGTAGTTACGTTTTTTCCTCCATATCTAGAGGTTTTACTCTCATGGTTACTTACATTGCATAACAGTGGAGAAAAGGAGTTGTTCAAGTAACACTGCATCAATTAAAGAGAACCAGGTCCACACTACCTTGAACTCACACGGTATCATCAAGCTTACCAAAGCCATGAAAATAAATAAAAAATATGCAAAATAGTGTTTTTGCAGTGGAGTATGCTTCCCTGCACTACTCATACCCTCTGTAAACTACAAAGCTGTGTCCCCAGATATGGTCGACCTCAGCTTTCTCAACATAAACAAAGCACTGCTTGACCTCTATCAGAGAGACTTAATCTCTGACTGGGAATTAGATTTCATGACAGTAGCATCTCCCCAAATCAGGAAAATGTTTGGTATCCCTAAAACACACAAAGACCCAACCCCCCCCCCCTCCCTGAGACACATAGTGGCGTCTACCAAGACCAAAACAGAATTTATCTCAGTGCTACTAGATTTCTACTTAAATCAGATAGTTCAAGAGTCCCAGTACTTCCTAAGAGACTCCTGGGAATTCCTAAATGCTACTCACCAGCTACCCCCAATTACAGACCACTGCACCCTAGTCACTCTGGATGTACTGTCACTGTACCCCAGTATCCCCCACCAACAGGGGCTAAACAGTGTGGCCAAATACCTAGCCAACTGCACCCACACCCCACCACACAAAGTCCAAACCTGGATTTCACTACTGAAAATAGTTATTGAAAACAATTTCTTCTCCTTCAATGGCCGTATCTACCAGCAACTCTATGGCAATTGGAGCCAAAATGGTACCAGCATATGCAAACTTAGTCCTAAGCTGGTGGGAGATGGACACCCTCACCAACCTGGCTGGGTTTGAGTCCACCAGTCTACACAAACGCTATATAAATGATATCATTTTTCTCTGGGAAGGACCCCCAGAGGAACTTAACCTCTTTCTATATAGAATCAACCACAGCATTGACTTCTTAGACTTCACCTTCTCAGGCAAAGGGAATGAAGTCCATTTTCTGGATGTCACGCTGTCCCTAGACCCAGTCTCCAGAAAATTTTCCTCTAACATACACAGGAAACATATGTTCCACAACAACTACCTCAACTTCACCAGCCAACACCCCTTCTTCATGAAGAAAAATATAATAAAGAGGCAATTTGTGTGGCTAAGCCACATGGTCAGCCAAGAGAAAACATTTATACAAGAATGCCAATTCCTAGCCAAGCCCTACAATGACAAGCACTACCCCGTCATACTGATCAATAGTATCCAGACAGAGAGCTCAGATAACAGGCTCTTCAGATACCCTCCCATATTAGGATATGGGTTCCACAGCACTAAGAGACACACAGCCTCCAAAGACAACACCAGATTCCCCCTGCCAATCTCCCCAGTCTCAGAATCCATCAGAACTATGCTAACAAAAAACTTGGAGATCATTAAAAGCAGCCAAGAACTGCAAAAAACACTGGGACCTTCCCCAGCATTCAGTTACAAGAGAACACTATCTCTAAAGGCAATGTTCGACACAGCCCCCCCCCAACCACCAATCCCCAACCCTCAGAGGTCACCAGTCACGTACAGCTGTGGCAGAAGCATTTGCTGCCAGTATACAGCCAAAGGGGAATGCTTCACCCTTAAATCACCTAGACACAATTTCACCTTCCAGCAAGCATTTGACTGCAACACTACAGACATACTGTACCTAGCAGTCTGTGAGCAATGTGGTTTCATAGGTTCATAGTTTGGTACTAGGCTATCGGCCCTAGGGCCTATACAAGGCTAGCCATAACAATTCCCCTGGCTACTATGCCTATGTAGGCAAAAAAGTAAGGAAATTAAGTGACCACATCAAAGAACACTACCAGGCTATTAGAAACCAAGACACCAAAAGCACTCTAACAAAACACAAGCTTACTAGCCCACTTTACACTAAATTCCACTTCATAATACTGGACAAAGTCATCCTTCCCTATGGTGATACCAACCCCCAGCTGGAAGTCAGAGAACGTAAGTGGCAGGTGAAACTCTAGGCTGATATGCCCCCAGGCTTGAATGGGAACCTAAGTGTGAAAAGTTTACTAAAATAGATCAGATGAGGCAGAGCTAGTCCCCTCCCCCTTAATAGCCGGAGAAAAGTTTAAATGCATGAACCTGCATGTTAAAAACTGTATTTAGAAGTTCGACCTTGTAACATTACTTAATGAACGAAAGAGCTCAAATACCTTATGATGTTACTATTTTCTTGAATAAAGCATTCGAAAGTACGGGTCGTAGTTCCGTTTTTTCCTCCATATCTAGAGGTTTTACTCTCATGGTTACTTACATTGCATAACAGTGGAGAAAAGGAGAATTTCCTTTTCCACGCTGAATGCTGATATCTGCAAAAACACACACCACATGGAAGCAGACAGTGAAAGCGAATGGAGCAGATCCATTCACTTACACTAATTAAACATATCATCTTGCAAATAGTACCCGTAGCAAAATTCAACCAAATATTTTTTGCTCTAATGAAGCAAAGTGAAATTTGACAAAAGCATGATCAACGTAATGAATAAAATCTGTTAAATACATATATATTGCAAAGCTTCTTTATTAGTTTAATGATTATTGATTCCCTTTTGACAAGCTAAAAGTGTGAGAAATAAGATATGACATGAAAGAAGAAAAGCAGCATACACTAATCAGAGGACTCTGGAACCCATTTAGTGTAGCCAGATGGGTAACAAAATGTGTAAGTGCTTAGACAGGCAAGGTAATAGAGAGGACACGCATACTACATAAATGGAATGTTGCACATAAAATGCACTGTAGAACACATTCTTTTTGTTGGAGCAGTGCTATTGGAATGGTGTGAGATAGTTTTCTAGATACTTTCATAGCTTTAGATAGAATTAAGGCCCTTATCACACATGTAAAAGGCCAACAAAAAGCCAAAATGACTAATAGCTGGGTATTTTGTTTACAATAACAGGCCTGCATTGTGTATCAGCTTCTTTGCCAATTAGACTAACATGATTCCTGAATAACCTAGTACTGAACGGGAGGCCCCACTGATTGCATGGAGTGAGCAGAAGCATGGCAACAGGAAGGCATCTCGCATTCACAGAACTAGTATTGTATCTCTATCAAGCTTTTGTACAAAATCCATGGCCATGTTGCATTAATGGCTTTCAGTAGGTGAGTTTAATGACTGATACCCTTCTTTCTGTAGCTTAGCAAGTTGGGCAGTGACAGGCAATTACTACACTGCTGTGTTAACTGAGCAATGCATTTTCACTACATAATTCTCAGGCTGATGTTACATGACTGAACCCAACTTCTGGCAGGAATGTAAAATAGACATAAGAGAGACTATTTCCAGATAATATGCACATTCAGACAGATGTAATGAAATGCAGACTGGGTACAGTAAAACACAACAGTAATAGTAATCACTGACATGAAATGAAAAAAACTCAGCACCACCTAAAAACATTACAAGGGACCCAGGAAAACATGTACTATCACCACAACAAACTAAACTTCTGTTTATTATAATAACGGTCTTTTGGCTTTTCCTGGTTAGGGGTCATCACAGCGGAACTCTGGTCCACTAATGATTGGCAGTGGGTTTTTACGGTGCCGAGTTGCCAGCCCGACGCCCAACCTTCAAAGAAGGCACACCCATTCACACACCTGCATGTCTTTCAAGCATCACTCGACCGCGGGGAGGACATGCAGACTCCACACAGATGGCACTCCAGCCAAGAATCGAACGGGAGAACCTCTTGCTGTGAGGCAACAACGCTAACCGCTGCACCACCGTGGCCAGGAGAGTTAATGAAGTGAATTTTATTGGCAAGAGAGCAACCAGGAAGAATTATACAACTAGAGAATTTTCAGAAATACTGCCTCAAAAAACAGAGCAATAAGTTCCGTAGCAAACCTGTTAGGCTGCAAAGACATGGGTACAGCACTCAAAAATGCCTTTTTGTATACTTCCAGTTCACATCCATACCTCCTCATGGTATCCAGAAAAGTTTGGGGTCTGGCTTCATTAACTAACCAGCTAATGATAGACAGTATTAGAAAGGGCAATGAGTTATTAACAAAATGACACTAAGACTGTTAGTCTAGCACACCCTGTAGTGGAGAACTTAATCTTTGTTTGACACTTACTATTCATGTTTTCAAATTTATATTCATATTTTCATAACTGAGAGACCTACATGTTATTGACATGTATGGTGTTGAAAAACAAATTTAGGAGGCAGGACAATTCACTGAACATGCTGGTTTATATCATACTATACTGGAAATATTGGTAGTTATTTGTAATTAATTATGAAAATAAGCAATATTTCTATATGTACTTAATACTTCAAAAAACAAGTGACTTACAAACTGTTTTATAACATCAAGTGAAACCTTAGATATTGTTTAGAAAACCATCTTTGATATTTGTACTGTAAGTTCCACATCTTGAGAAAAATCCAGTTGTATTCGTTTCGCTAATTATACAGTTTAGTATACGTTTTCATATTTCTGTAAATATCTCAATAAACATGCACTTATAAAAGCATTTCTTATTTTCATGTGAAAGCTTATGTATGGTTAACAAAAATGCACTAACAATATACGTCTAGGTTGTACAAGTTTTCAAGATTTGAAAATTAATTTGTAAAAGTTTATAAAAATATAATTTGGGGGTTTGTGTACATTATAATATATAACAATATTTATGGAAAAGTCTATGAATGCACGAACTATTATCACTGTAAAGAATGCGTCTTAACAATAACTTTGTTATTTGTATAGTTTTAATAGCTTTTATTCTTCACAAAATATTTATTAGTTTATCTTATGCTTTTTAAGTTCATTTTTCAGAAAATGCTCTGGAAGATGTGTGCAGGCTGCCAGCGGTGTGACACTCCATACCACACAGGTGTTAATGAGTTAAAAAGGATTACTTTGCTGCGGAAGAGTATCACAGCACTGTTTCTGTACTAAGTAATGAGATCTTATGCAAGAAAATATCTTAATAAATTGTTACAAACACTTACATAAAACAATGTGCCAACACCTAAGAATTTTGCACTTGTAAAAAGATATGCTATCACTGTCAGCCTATTATAGCAATAACCCACGCCTGGGTGTGGGTAATGCTGGATTTACCCACGGTTGGCGTGGTTTGGTCCCGAGGGCGAAGCCCGAGGGACCAAACAAAGCCAACCGTGGTAAAGCATTACCCACCCAGGCGTGGTTATTGCTATTATATGACATTATTTAAGAAAAGAAACTATTACTTTTCTTAAATAATGGCATAGTATAATGCCTGTTTACTGCCCTTCCGCAGATGTCTGGCATCCGGCAGTTCTGATGTACTGCGGCGCCTGCGCGGTACATCAGAGTTGTGGGCAAAAGCAATGGAGAAAGCAAGATCTCCATTGCTTTTTATTTTGCTATGTTAAATGGGTTTAACATAGCGAGACAGTTTTAAAATAAGCAACGGAGATGTCCGTTGCTTATTTTAAAACTGTCTCGCCATGTTAAACCCATTTAACATAGCAAAAGTAAAAAGCAACGGAGATCTTGCTTTCTCCGTTGTTTTAAAACCTGTCTCGCTATGTTAAATGGGTTTAGCATAGCAAGACAGCTTTAAAATAAGCAACGGAGATCTCCGTTGCTTATTTTAAAGCTGTCTCGCTATGTTAAACCCATTTAACATAGCGAGACAGTAGAGTTATACTAATGGAAAAAAGTCCGGGCGACCGGACATTTTTCCATTAGTATAACTCGATTTACAATGTGCACGCTGGCCAATCAGCGTGCACGTTTTGGGGGGGGTCATGGTATAATATACTATTTGCCCTGATATTACTCCAAAATATGACATCAAAAGTAGCATGAAGAATGCAAAACAATAAAGCATGCATTTTGGTATCAGATAAGGGGCACTTAATCTGTCAAATTTGCCTATTTTTCTACCTGCTGTGTTCACTGCTGATTCTATTTAACTTATGATCTAATTCTTTCAACTTTCCTCTACTACACACACACACACACACACCCACACACACATACACACATAAACACATACTCACACACACAAATACACCCATGTATGCTGACAAATTTATGGACAGACACACACACACACACACACACACACACACACACACACACACACACACACACACACACACACACACACACACACATACACACACACGCACACATGCAGAAACACACACACACACAGAACAGCTTTGTTTGCGCTATGCATTTTTTAATTCCTTTCCTGTTTTCACCATCTAGTTTGCTTAGAGTTGAAATATGGAAATAATACTTATAAATTGTTTGATAAATGTGGAAATTGCTGGACATTTTGTAGGAAACATAAATGATTTAATGAAGTCTGTCATTTCAATCTATATTTTTCATGTTTGCAGCATTTAGTATATAGGTTCATAGGTTCATAGGTGTGTGCTAGGCTAATGGCGCTGGGGCCTTTACAAGCCTAGCCATGGGATCACCCTGGCATAGTGCCATCCGACCTTAGTTCTCAGTGCCTCTGTTGAGTAGAGCCACTGGTGTTATATCAGGGGTGAATTTTCTGTTTCCCATCCACTCATCAAGATTTCTCTTGAAGAGGGTCAGCGAGGTGCTCTGCTTGACATGTATGGGAAGTCTGTTCCATAGCATGGGCAGTCTCTGGGTTATGAACCTGTCCCTCCAGCATGTTCTGTTAATTGTGGTGATGAGGTTGAGGTCTCTGGAGTGTGTGGTGCGGAGGGATTGGGGTTTCTTTAGATGTAGCATTTGTAACAGAGCTGGGTCACACGGCTTTGTAAGTCAAGCAGAGATCGCCTCTAAGTAGGCGATATGATACAGAGAATAGTTGGAGTTTTTTGAGTCTGTCCATATAGGACAAGTGTTTAAGGCCTAGAATCCTCTTTGTGAGGTACTTTTTGCTGCCTCTCCAGTTGTTGCAGGTGTCTAGTGAGGTACATGCCAAATGGGGCATTGTACTCAATGATTGGCCTAATGAGGGAAGAGTAGAGGGAGACAATGGCCTCTTTCTTCCTGGATGCAAAACCCTTAGTAATGAGATGTGCTACATAGAAGGACTTGCTGACCACAGTGGCAATGTGCTGATCAAAAGAGAGGTTTCCGTCAACCTATGTTCCTAGGTCTCTTATAATGTTTTCTGTGTTCAGTGGACTACCATCAATGTGGTAATTCATGGGAACTGGGTTTTCCCAAAGGGGATGACGACACATATTTTGGCATTGAGCTTAAGGCCATGGTCCTGACGCCAGTCGTCGGTCACAGTGAGGCCATTCTGTAGTATGTCAGCATCACTTGGGGAGTTAATGATAGTTCCCAACTTGATTTTTGAAAGTAAACATTTTCATCTGATGTTGTCATTTTCATTCATTCCTCAACTGTTGGGTTCAGATCTGACCCTCAGATCCAACTCAGCTGCTTCTTCCAGCTCATGGAACATTGGAATTCTCAAGCTCATCTCTTACGCATAATGCCCTAGTAACCTAACATACCTCAGATCTCATTTGCCACCTTAGCATATGGACATGATCACTGTATACTCTCGAGTATAGTGACTTCTTTGTCAGTTAAAACTTTATTACATGTATAACTTTATAAAATATTTCAATCTCTCTAGGGCTATCCTTCCTTCCGTATGAAGAAGAGATCATATTGGAGTAAAGGAGTACCAGTTGATGCCATGGACTTAGCAGCAGCCATGAAGAAGGAGCTAGCAGAACAAAGTTCCACTGTCCACCCCCTAACAGGGAGTCTCGGACTCTGGAGATATTTGGGAAGTGAGTCGATGCTTCAGCGAACTTTGCTCTTCATTGCTGAATTATTTGGCACACTTCATGAGACTTCAGAGGGACTTGATTAAAGAACTTTCCAAACCCCTCTTTGGGACCATATCCTCTGAGGCAGAGAGCACTGTTGCCTTGCAGATGGCTACCCTTCAGTCCATTTCAAACTTGTCCATGAGGCTTATCTCCTACATAGGTGAAGATATTTCATGGGTGTCGGGTTCAGGTATTTCCATTAGAAGACATGTCTGGATGTGCTAGTGCAATTTTGCCAAACCCTTCAAGTCTTCCTTCATCAATACTCCTTTTGATGGAAGTTTTTTATTTGGCCCCAAAGTAAAAGACACACTCTCTAGGTATGATCAGGAAGGAAAAAACCCTGTCTGCTATGGGCGTACATTTTTCAATCCCCTCATTGAACGTTCTCTAGGAAACAACAAGGTGAATGGAAAACATGGTTCACAAAATCCCAGGGTCCCTTCCAAGATCCAGTTGGAGACAGTTGCCCCAGGGGCAGGGGGGGAGTCTATTAGAAGATGCCACCCTCAAGACAGGATCTAGAGATATTTTCTTTGACAGATCTTAAGTTTTTTGACTAGTGGGTTTGTAATAAAAGGTTTTCTTTGTTTATCATAAACCATAAAATGACAACTGTTTGCTAGCATCCTACATCTAGAGTGATAAACAAAGATACCATTTGCTCTTTGCTTTCCTAAATACTTTTCATTTAATACTGGATATTCTTGTAGGGGTACAAATAAGATATCAGCTTTGTTTCTATGTTTTTAAACCCTTTCCTAGCAAAAGTGTCATAAATAACATACAATTTCATTAGCTAAGTAAGAAAATCTTTTAAACATACCTGACACTCTAAATATCCAAAAATAACAAATGGGTGCACTTTTGTTTATCTCTAATATGGTACATCATTATTCACTTTACCATCATCAACACCACAATCGTATCACTAGGTATATAATATAAACACTTTATTCAGCTGAATATAGAAAAATAGAACTCAGCCTAACACAATATTAACACAGGGCTTTCATCCTTCTACTAGGGCTTCATCAGATCAATTAAAGCCATTTAATCCATCCCATTTAAATAATGTTTAATATCTTCATCATTTCCTTCCAGTTAGCAATTTCCTTAGTGATATATCTTTTTATATTGAGTGCCTTTTGTTGTTTTATTTGGTTTGATGAAACGGTAACCCCGCAAAAGTGCTCACCATTAAACTTTTTTCCTTTTATTTTGTTTGCTGCTGTGGTGGTTGATCTGCATTAGATTCCTTTTTGTTATTCATTAGTGGTGGACCAACCTTTAGCCATGAGGTGTTAAGTTTTTGTATCATCTATTGTATAACAACAGCATTTCATGCTTTTCTATGTTCTTTCTTGCTGCCACCATTGTGTAGCCTTAAAAAAAGCTTATTTTGCTAGAATTTCCTAACAGAATGATGCTTGCCCAAGTAACAATTGCTTAAAGCTGTTATCCTTCAACAGCTGATCATCATTATCTCAGACCTGACCTTAGATTGCCACCTCTAGAAGACTTAGCGCACTTGTACAAATCAGCTCATCTACTGAAAAACAAAGTGACTCAACCTATGATTAGGAACACTGATTTAAGGTTATTTAAAAACTAAAATACCATTCTCATGGCTTGAAGTCCCTGGAATTATACACGGGATTGTAAAATGTAATTTCTGCTTATTGCTATGATTCATATGTTCATAGGTTGATAGGAAATTACTAGGCTAACAACTCAAGAGCCCTTAAAAGCCTGGCCAGTTTTACTCAGATTTTAACCAATTTTCTATCCTTAGGGGAAGATAGCAAGGGTCAGCAAGCAGGGTTTTGATAACTTTTACTGACTGCCTCAGTCCATAAGGGACATGGTCACCACCCCAGGAGTGAATTTGCAAGTTGCCATCCATTGGTCCAGATTGTGCTTGAAGATGGGCAGCACAGTGGTGCAGCGGTTAACATTGTCGCCTCACAGCAAGAGGTTCTCTGGTTCGATTCTCGGCTGGGGTACCTTCTGTGTGGAGTTTGCATGTTCTCCCTGTGCTCATTCCAAAGACATGCATCTGGAGCATTTCTCCCCGGGCCTCCGCTGAAAACAGGCTCTGTGGAACCTAGTCGGACATTCCCGGTCAACAAATGTTAAATAAAAATAAAAATAAATGATCAGGGAAGAGGCCTGCTTCACATGAATAGGAAGCTTATTCCAGAGGAGGGTTCATTTCTGGGATACATATCTGTCTGTCCAGCATGATCTACTTATGCCATAGATTGGGTTTAGATCCTTGGAGTGGGTAACCCTTGTACAGTTAGTTTTGCGAATATGCAACATTTGCATCAGGGCTAGGTCAGAGACCTTGTAGGTCAGTCACAGATCAAACCATAGTAATCAGAAGGAAACTGAATACAGTGATAGGGCTTTTAATCACTCTGCATATGATATGTTAGTTATACCCTGTGTTTTGGGGGGCGAGAAACCTCTGAGGACAACTATTGCAGGTGCCTGATGAGGTACATGCCAAAGGGTACATTATACTCAATTACTGTTCTGATGGGGGCCGGGTACAGTGGTACTATGACATCCTTAGATCTGGATGTCATGGCCTTACTTATAAATCTGAGCCACATAGAAGGATTTCCTCACCGCCATGGACACATGGTGGTCAAAGTTTAGATTACTATCTATATGAGTACCAAGATCTCTCACCATTGGGTCCACTGTTAGGGGGTTGCTGTCGATGTTATAATTTGCAGGGGTATTTGATTTCCCACAGACTATTGTTATGCACTTCTTCACGTTTAGTTTGAGGCCACAGCTTTGACACCAATCGTTAGTCTGCGTCAGACCTTTCTGTAGATATCAACATTGTTTGGGGAGTCAATGATTGCCACCAACTTGCAGTCATCAGCAAACTTGATCAGCCAAAGGCCATCTTCATTGCCTTGACATCTGAGAATTTTGTGAATTTACATTTAATACCCGAGTAAGGTATTGTGTCAAATGCCTTAGCCAGGTCCAGGTAGGTGGTATGCATTGTTTTACCCTCATCTGTGGCCTTGGTGTCTTTCTCAAAGGAGTCCACTAGACTAAGCAATCAGGACCTGCCCTTGACAAAGCATAAGTGAGTTGGGGCTAGAGTCTGAAGGCTGATTTGTTAATCAGGTCCAATATTATCCATTCCATAGCCTTGCATATCATTAGTTTCCTGGGTCCATTGGTGGTCTCCCCTCATGCAGAAGGATGACTGTTGCTGTCCCCCACTCTACTTGGACAAAGCCTGTTTGGAAACGATCCGAGTGGGTCCACTAGTTCATGTTTTAAGCTATTTAATAGGCACCCTAGGATTCTGTCAGGGCCCATTGATTCTGTGTTTCTAGCTTTAGAGAGTGCAGTAACAACTTGTTCTTTTGGGATAACAAGCAGAGGAATGCTAAGGAGGTATTTCATGGGGAGTGACTGGAGGTGACAAGGGTGTGAATTTGAGCTGAATTTATCATCCAGTAGGTTTGCTATTTCTTCTGGCTGATTATAGATAGTGCCATCTACAGCCAAATCAGCATATTGTTGAGTGTTTTCCTTAAGATTTTGGACACAACGTAAATGCTTTGTGGTTATCCTTTCCTTGGGAGACTGTTATAGTCTTGTATTTAGCTTTTGAGAACTTGATTAGTTCCCTGATTTACCTGTTTTTTCTCTGTTGTGCACCCTCTCACTTACTTCTAGACAGGAATTTCTTCCTTCAGTTGTATAATCTACTTATGCCAGGGGTCCACCAGGGTGATTTGTTTTCCGGCTAGACCCAGATTTAATTTGGGCAGGTACTGTTATTTCTATGCAGTTGTTTAACTGATTGTACAGGGCATTCATGTATACCTCTGCATTGAGTTTCATGTTTTCAGGGTTAGGAGAAACCCTTGAAAAAATTCTTTAGGGTTTTAGAGTTTGATGAGTGTTCCACTGTTGCATTTATTTCACATGAGGCTGATTTATGATCCAATCGTACCAATGATGATATTATACTCCCCCATGTTTTGAGTACTATATCAAGGATACTTCAGCCCCTAATAGAAGTGTAGACCATCTGTTCCAGAGCATTTGCAGTGACAAAGTCCAGGAATCTCTGAGCCTGCATGTTAGTGGTTGTATATGTTTCCCAGTTTATGGAGGGGTAGTTAAAATCACCCATGAGTTGTGTGCTGGACTAAATGGTAAGTCATTCTAGTAACTTCAGGTATGCGGAGTGGTTTTAATGGTTCATGGTTGAGGGCATGTAGTTAGAGATGATATGGAGGGGGATTTTGCCTGTGGTCAACTGGACATGGAGTAGCTCAAGCGAGTCATCCTGCCTGACCAGTCTTGAGGTGTGTTTGTTTTTTTATGTAAATGGAAACACTTCCTCGTTTCATTTTTTTTTCATTTTTTCAGAGGGTGGTCTGAATCTGTGATAGGCAATGTAGCTTTGCATTGATTTATAAGTTCATAGGTTCATAGGTATGTACTAGGCTAATGGCCCTGGAGCCTATATAAGCCTATCCCAAGAAGATTACCTGGTATCATGCCGCCCAAAGTTAGTTCCCAGTGCCCCTGTCAAGCAAGGTCATTTAAGTGATCCCTGGGGTGAACTTCCTATTGCCCATCCACTCATCAAGATTTCTCATAAAGAGGGCCAGTGAAGTGCTCTGCTTGATGTGAATGGGAAGTTTGTTCCAGAGTATGAGAAGTCTCTGGGTTAGGAACCGGCCCCCCAGCATGTTCTGTTTATTGTGGTAATGAGGTTTAGGTCCCTGGAGTGTGTGGCATGGAGGGATTGGGATTTCTTTAGGTGCAGCATATCTAGCAGCTCTGGGTCAGACATGGCTTTGTAAGTCAAGCAGAGATTGTCTCTAAGTAGGCGAAAAGAGACAGAGTATAGTTGGAGTTTTTTGAGTCTGTCCGTATAGGGCATGTGTCTAAGGCCTAAGATCCTCTTAGTGCGGTATTTTTGTGGCCTTTCCAGTTGTTGTAGGTGTCTAATGAGGTACATACCAAATGGGGTGCTGTATTCTATAATATGTCTAATGAGGGCCAAGTAGAGAGGGATTATGACCTGTTTCTTCCTGGATGAGAAACCTTTTGTAATGAGATGTGCCACATAGAAGGACTTTCTGACTACAGTGGCAATGTGGTTATTAAAGGAGAGGTGTTTAGTGGACTACCACATATGTGGTAGTTCATGGGCACCGAATTTTTCCCAAAGGGAATGACAATGCACTTTTTGGCATTGAGCTTAAGGCCATGGTTCTGGCACCAGTCACTGGTGTCAGTGAGGCCTTTTTGTAGAATGTCTACATCAGTTGGAGAATCAATAATGGCTCCCAGTTTGCTATCATCTGCAAACTCAGCCAGAGTCCCTTTGTGTTGGCTTGAACTTCAGAGAAGTACATGCCAAACAGGAGAGGACCTAGAACCGATCCCTCTGGGACACCACTTGTAACTGGTCGGTAGTCAGATTTGGAGTCTGCTCCTTTCACAGTGTGGGTTCTACTAGTGAGCCAGTTGGCAACCCATCTTCTGACATAGGGGTTTATGCCTAGTTTAGTGAGTCTATCTATGATTCCTGAGTGAGGGATGTTGTTGAAGGCCTTGCCAAGATCTAGGTAGGCTGTGTGAGCTACCTTACCCTCATCCACAACTCTGGTGACAGATTCGAAGAAGTCTATCAGGATGAGCAGGCATGATCTACCTTTCACAAACCCAAACTGCGTGGGGTCCATAGTTTGGAGATTCCCTATGTCCATATATGTAAGGTCAATGATGATGCGCTCCATAGCCTTACATATCAGACTCGTCAGACTAATTGGGCGGTAGTTCCCAGGGTCTGTAGTCGCTCCCCTTTTGTGGAGTGGGATGACCGTAGCAGTGCACCATTCGTTAGGAACAAAGCCTGAAATGAGTCTGCGGTTGAACAGGGTACTCAGGTGTGGTGCTAGTTTACTTTGTAATTCTTGTAGAACACAGCCAGGGATATTATCAGGTCCCATGGAAGCTGTTTTCTTGGCTTTGGATAGTGCATTTTTTTACCTGTGCAGCTGTGATAATAGGGACTTGGGATTCCCCAGGTATTGTGATAGGCCCTTTAGGGGGTGAAAGGGGGAATAAAGTGCACACTGAACCTGTAGGCCAATATGTTGGCAATATCAGTTGGTTCTGTATATGTATTGCCATTGTGCTGTAACTCAGAGCAGATCTGGGTCTTGCCATGTAGATTCTTGACATAACTATAGCTTGCCTCGTGGTTGTCTTTAGAATCTGCAGCAATTTTGTTTTCATAGCTAGCTTTAGAGGGTTTGATTATGGATTTCAGTTTTTTGTTGAGGCTAACAAGGGAGTTTTTCCAGTCTTGGGAATTCACCCTTTTCTGCAACAGTTTTTTCCTTCTTTTGTAGTTTGTTTATGGTGGGGGACCATCAGATTGGCTTCCTTTTTTAGGAGGAGAGCATCTTGGTTCTATTTGGTATGGCCCATTCCATGCACTTGTGTTTGTGCTCATACAGTGCATTGGTGTATGATTCAGCAGTCATGCACCTATTTTCCATTTGCATGGGTGTCATGAAGTTAGCCACCTTTGTTTTTAGAAGTCCAAAATTGGCTTTGGAGAAGTTTTTTATGGTGGTTTCCTTTAGGGTGGGATGTGTATATCCATGATGATTAGCTTGTGGTCAGATCTGACCAGGAAGGAGTTGATTACTAGTGTAGAGCAATAGTTGCCCATGTTAGTAATGACCAGGTCAAGGATGTTTCTACCGCTGGTGGGGGTAAGAATGAGTTGGTCTGCGGTGTTGGAATTAATGAATTCCAGAAAATGTTGGGCAAGTGTGTTGGTACATGAGTAATTTTCCCAGTTAATGGAGGGGTAGTTAAAGTCTCCCAGTGTAAGGGTATTGAGTTGTACCCTAATATTTTGCAGTGTGTTTAGGAAGGTGGAGTGGGAGTCTTGGGATATGGTGGGGGATCTATAGCAGGCTACAACCTGGATTGTAGTTTTAACCAGTGTTAGTTGTACCTGAAGTATCTCT
The DNA here is from genome assembly GCF_019279795.1 of Protopterus annectens. NCBI lineage: Eukaryota > Metazoa > Chordata > Ceratodontiformes > Protopteridae > Protopterus > Protopterus annectens. The sequence continues at coordinate 1,877,224,066 of NC_056725.1, read as the reverse complement.
GATGCATTATGTTGGGCTACTAGTCTGGAGGTGTGCATATCCTTTATGAATATGGAGACACCACCATCTTTAGTGCTTTGGTCTAGGTTTAGTGGCCAAAAGGTGTGGTATGAATTATAGCCTGGTAGTGCTGGGGTGCTCTCCGGAGCCTTGAACCAGGTCTCGGTCACTGCACAGATGTCATTGTTCTCCATTTTAAGCAATGTTTCGAGCAAGTGCATTTTAAAATTTAGACTTCTAGCATTGAGTAGCATAACCCTCAAATTTCAATTGCTTGTAGCGGTTATGGTGGTAATTTTCTCTTCAGGACATTGCCTAAAAAAGGCACTATAGGGGTGGAAAGAGCCTTGGCCAGTATCCGGAATCCCTGGGGTGACAGGTGCAGGCCATCTCTGGAGAAGCATCGAGGTCTGTTGATCATGTCATCCCAGGCAGAAAGATACTGTATCCCCTTAGAATGACACCAGAAACATAGCCATTTGTTGAAGTCAGTCATTTTCTGCTTGTTCTGTGGTATCATTCTGGGTGACAGTAGGATGCGACTCAGAGCTAGGGTCATACCTGCCTGGGCTACAAGATCCGAGAGCTCCTCTATGTCTTTTTTCATGTAGTCCAGGGAGGTACGTCTCAGGTCATTCACACCAACATGGACAATGACAGAGTCACATATGTACTTGTTGTGGAATGACCTAACTGCATGCATTATGTGGTGGATCCTGGCACCCGACAGGCAGATGACTGTAACTTTCTCCTTATTCAACCTAGTGAGTGGGACATCAGTGTGTCTTACTATTGAGTCACCTATGACTTGTGTATTGTGTTAAGTTGTTTTGCCTTATGGGCTCTGTTTGAGTGGCACACTGTTTATGTGAGCTCTGTGTCTCATAGTTTGTGCTGGGATGTTGTGGCTGTTTGAATTTCTGCTTCAGAGGTCTCTGTTGTTTGGGCAGATTTTTATTGAGAGCCTCTGCAAAAGTAGGTGTGTGTTTTGTGTTAGTATGTGAGGGTTGTGGTGGTGTAAGTTCTGGAGGGCTGTGTGTTGAATGTTTTGTGGTGCAGGTGTTAACCTTCTCCGCTTAACTGGCTAATCAAGTCTTGGCTGGAGAGTGCTTGGCTTCCAATTTGGCTATATATGTGCATCTCTCACAAGTCATAGTGTTGGGAGGTAAGAGGAAAGGGGTGTCTGTGTACATGAGGCACTTGCTACATTGCCTCAGGATGCCCAAGTTCACCAGGTTGACAGGAGAAAGCACAGGGAACTGACCTTTAGACATGCCTGGATATGAGCTCAATATATTAAGTACTGAAGCCTTTTACAGGAAAAATGTCACTCAAAGTGTCTGAGTCTGTACAGAGCACTGCCAAACACTTTAGGGGAAACTAATACGTAGACCCTTAAAATTTAAGGATGAAGTATTTAGGTAGATATTCTAAAGTAAGGAAGAAATCAAGCAGTACTTACTGAAAAATAAAGAATTAGCTTGTCAAGAATGATAAAAAGAGGGGAGTTGCATGGATGGCTACTGCCTGGCTACTACTAATGCTGGTCTCAGCACAGCTTCACTCTGTTGGGATACAATACTGCTTTGCTTCTTCTCTTACCAGAAGCAAAATGTTAGCACCAATCGCTAGAAGAGAAGCAGGCCACAGCCTATTTGGTGATCCACAGTCTTGTTCCAGATGTTGCAAGGGTCTGCTGGCTTGTAGCCTTTTCTGGTAGATGCTTCGAATAGCAACCAGACCAATCAGGTATGTTAAGCACAGATACTCACTCTCCAACCAGAAACAGGCAGGAATCAATGCACTTTGCTCCTACTCTCATCAAGATCAGAATATAAGCACATATTCCAAGTGGTCACATATAAAGTAGTTATTAAGCTTTCTGGTGATCAGCAGTCTCCAGGAAATAATGCTACTGTACTCCTTCTCTCACTAGGAGAAAACAGAAGCACTAATCCTAAGATGACTACTGAGAGGTAGAATGTGAGCTCTCCAATAACTGGTGGTCTTGCAATAGATGCTTAAAGGTAAGATGAAAAAAGGGTTTATCCTAAACATTGCAATGTGCACTAGAGGAGTTAGATGTGAAAGTAGGTAACTTAAGTGTTACCTGTCTAAAAAGCTAAGCTTTAGTGGAGAGTCACTATTTTTAAAACAGTAAGATAGATTGAAATGGGGTGGTCACTTTTTTATTCTGGTACTATGGAATACAGTAGGAGGATCAATAAATTTAAATAGATGAAGGGAAGTGATTTCACAAAATGATAATTTTGTGCTTACTCACACCAACCAGTAAAAGCAGAGAGGAAATGAGATATATGGTCAAATTAACATAAGGGGCAGGCAACTAGAAAGACAGTGGTGTTTAAGAACTCAATGGTAACTGGGTGGGAGGGTGGAAAAAATTCTGTCTGACTCACAAGAGACAGAGCTGTGGTGTCTTTTCAAGTTTTAATATGCAGTTAAAAGCAGAATACAAGTAAAACACAGTGTAAAGAAAACAAATCACAGTATGCAAAATAGAAAAAGGCAATAAAGCAATACAGAATACAACAAATAAAAAGCAACCAACCTTTCCCTCACATCAAACTGCAGTATATCCTGGATGAGCCTTTCCAATAAAGCTCTCAAATGTTTTATTTTCCCTCTTAAATAGATGGGGTGCTTTTCACAACCTAGAACCACATCTCTGTAACTGCACAGACTTCAGCATTCTCCAGAGTATGGACAGCTTCCAGGGTGTGCAGTATCTTGTTAAGACTCCTAGCACTGAGCAGTAGTACCTTCAGGTTGGCATTAGAAGAATTTGTTACATTGGTAGGTTAGTTGATTTAGCACTGCCTAAAAAAGGCATGATGGGGTTGGCTAATGCCTTGGCCTGTATTCCAAAGCCTACCAGCAACAGGTGCAGACCATCTCTGGCAAAGCAGCATGGTCTGTGGATCATGTCATCCCAGGCTGACAAATACTGGATCCCCTTGGAATGACACCAGTAGCTAAGCTAATTATTGAAGTCAATCACTTTCTGTTTGTATTGTGTTATATCTCTCTTGATGATTGCAGAGGTAGTTGTTTTAAGATAAATTTTAACTTGAAAGTGTTTGTGTCTATAGAGGGCATATAACTGCTTAGTGCAAGCACTGGGCATATATAAAATCAGAAAATTTTTTTTTTATAATAACAAGACCTACAGACCAATCAGGAAAACACAGAATAAGCTTTCAGCTAGCAGCCCGCAACTCAGATAAGTTCACTACTGCAAACTTTTATCAAAAGAATGTAGTCAGAAAACCCTCGTAATGTAAAAATGCTAGTTTTAGAGATGAAGTGCAGGGAAACCACACAATCTAGATACTACAGTCTTGTAAAAACTAGCAGACACAGTGTAATTAAGTTCTACAGCAGCAATAGAAACAGTTCAGCTTTGAAACTCTACTAAAGTGTGAGAAATATAACAAATGATACAGGATTCTTATAAAATAAAGTAAAAATGATCAGCAGAAGTGCAAAATTATATTTATTTTCATTCTTTTAGCAGTAGATGGCTCTAGATGCAGCAGATTCTCTTTAACTCTCAGGCAAAGTAGCCAAACCATGTGCAACTCTGAAGAATTGAGCCAAAGTTATTTTTTAAGCCTAGCTAATAATTCAAAGTCAGTATCAAACTCTTTTCCTTCTTCCTGTGAGACAAAGACTCTAACCATTATGCCAACCCATTCATAAAGTGAAGTGCTTCTGCCATGCTAGGGGAGTGTTATGGGTTTATGAGTAATTACTAGGCTAATAACTCCAGGGGGGCCTTTTTAAGCCTAACTGTGCTTCCCAGAAGTGAGACTTAAGCCCTGTACGTTGTATCTACAGGGTAAACACCTTGATCATTATGCCAAATCCCAACCTGATTCTGTTGTAATTTTTGCAGCCTCTATGTATAAGAAAAAGTAAAATATATTCGAAGTGTAGATCATTAAAAAAGCAAACTGATAGTTTACAAGTAATAAATATAGGAAGAAACGTGTTATGATGAGATAGTTTTCTAGCTAGTCTATAGTGCCAAATTCAATGAAATCTCTGGGTTTTCTAGTTTTCTGGCAGTTCAGAGAATGTATTTTATGGCATTTTCACAGAAACACTTCAGATTTTTTTTTTTATATTTTATGGTATTTTTCAGATAGAAATTAGTGTTCTTTTCTGTCATGCCTACATAGCAAAAATATAGGATAAACTTCCTTTAAACATATGAGAACTTGTCTGCAGACAAAGCTTCAGAATGGCCTTCAGGTTTCATATAGCCAGCACTACATATTGCAAATGTAGGCTTTCTTGTAATGCATACATATTCATAAGCCACATTATACTTTTCTAGCTTATTTGCTTCCCTTTCATTTGCCGAACCTTGTCTCCTGTCATCTCTCCCTTCACCCCACTCTCCCCCATTGTATCTGTGTTTGTCTACATCTCACTCTCTCTCTCTCACACACACACACACACACACACACACACACACACACACACACACACACACACACACACACACACACATATATCACTGTTGAAATTATCAAACCTCAGAGTAGAGAGAATACTCCAAGCTATTGCAACCAAAGACAGTATGTATCTGTCGCATGTGGTTTAGCAGTTAGAATTCCTGGGTTTCACCCAGGTGGCCTGGGTTCAGCTCCTGGTATGGGAATGAGTCATTCTTTTGGGATGGGGTTGGCACAATGATTAAGGTATTTACCTTACAGACAAGAGCTACAGGGTTTGATTTTCACTAAGGGAAAATCGGTTAGGCTTAAAATAGTCCATAAGGGCACCCAGCCTAGTACTTTCCTATGAATCTGTATTCCATACATTCACACTTTCAATTTCAATGTTTCCAAAACTGGAAATTTAGCCTCAGAATTTCAACAAGGTGTCCACATTTAATTATTTTCTTGGATTTAAGGAATGCTGCATTTATTATCAAGGATGCTTTGCATTATGGGATAAGTGTGGTACAGTTGTTCTTCGTAATTTGGCTATGTGGTTTGTGACTCAGTTTTTCCTTTATTGATTTAAAGTTTACTTTTAATCAGCTTTACTCCATTATACTATAAGTGATCCATGCTTTACAGTGCAGACTGGTTATTGCATTAAGATGCTGTGGTTTACTGCTGATCCCAAATTTGGTAAACCAAAGGTCACTCATTACAATTTGCAAATGTTAAGATAAAGGCAGATTATTTGTCTGATGTCTTAACTTTTGCAGATTATATGAATGACCCTTTGGTACTATGCAGTTTTGCTTAAGATAAGCTAGTCTGACTTATTTAATGAGCAGCTGCACATATTACTCATGATGCCGCTTTAAGGGATGCATTTAGTAGCTTTGCTCCAAAGTGAAGTAGGCCCTGCTTGACTTAATTGCATGTTACTTACTGCTGCCTCTATTCCATTTTTTTAACTCTGTGGTTGTATATTTTTATTTTATTAAGATCCTCACAAAGTGTTTCTCTATCCATTCCCTAACTGCCTATTATCATTTATTTCTGGTATTCTATATTTATTTTTCTATCAGTGTGCAGAGAAAAAAATACTGTGCTATCTATTAAGTTCTGAATGAGTGAAATTCCTTAATTAGGTGGTAGAAAAATTACATTTTCCCTTACGTTTCTGATAATTATTGAAAGGTAAGTCACTTACTTAACTGCTGCTATCATTATTGTTACTGTATCTGACTGAACTTGAGCTGGCCATATTTTTATTTGTATTCTTAGATGGGAAGCTAACAAAGTTCTTCAAAAGAAAAAAAAGTTTTGTGTGATTGCTGCAAGGTCCCAGTTATTTGAGAGTTTGTGTGGACAAGGAGGATTTTCTGCCTTTCTCTTTGTTCTAGTATTTTTTTTTAGTTATAGTTCCATTTTCCTTATAAGAGCATGACAAATGTTTTATTGCTCTACAGAGATCAGGTGTGTTTTTGTAAGGTGTTAGAGGGTGGCATCTATTTGGTTTACCTGCAAGTGAGTTGGGAGTATTATTGTGAAAAAAATTATTGCCCCTGCCTTTGAGAAACTGTAGCAATGAGTTCTCCAGTTCAATTCTCGACTGGAGCGCCTTCTGTGTGGAGTCTGCATGCCCTCCCTGCGATCCACTGAACTTTAAAAAGACATGCAGGTAGGTGCGTGAGTCTGTGTGTGCCTTCTCTGAAGGTTGGGCGCCGGGCTGGAAACTCAACACCGTAAAACTCCACTGCCAATCACAAGTGGACCAGTGATCCTCTGTGGCGACCCCTAACTGTGAAAAGCCAAATTACTTTTTTATTCATCTTTTAGCTGCTGGTTTGGTTTTGATTTTGTTGGACAGTGTTGCATGTTTCTGATGTTCACATGAGACAATTTCTAATGCAACATTTGTAAAAGTTAATGCCTTTTGAGGAGTTAGTGAGTTTTATGAAGTGGGACAATGTCAGCTACTACAGATGACTTTATACACGTTATACTGTCTTAAAAAGCAGGAATGATCTTGAATATGCATGCCAGACTTCGGTTCAATATTAGTGACTGACACTCTAATATGTGATCAGTGATGCGCATTTCCAAGGTTTTGCATTTAAAGATCAAAACTACAGTATCTTAGGCATGTTTCCTTTCACTGATATACACTGATCTCATAGTTCATATGTACAAATAGTTGGGGAGTGGGAGGTGTAACCCCCCCACTGTGCAAGGTGCAGGGGTTGTATTTTTTTTCTGTAATGTTGAATGCAGGTTTTGACAATTGTTTACTTTTATAAGCACACTTATGAGCATCAGTCACAAGACAATCACACTTTAGTCAAGCAGCCATGAGAAACTTCTGCAGATGTCTTAAAATACTGATGATTTTCAATGATTCTAGTACTGGCTTGGATTTGTGAAAACTTTATTGTACATCTCCAAAATGACTCCTTTCATGGAAAACATATGTTTCTTTTTTCAGCTTCCACATGTTTCTGTGATAGATTATTTTAAATGGGTGGTAATCCATGATTTAGAATTGAAAAAAAAAATTGACTTACAACATTTGCTCTTCTGGTTCAGTTTCCAGCGGGAGTCCCTTTTGTATGAAGTGTGCACATCATCCCTGTTTCCCTGTAGGATTTTTCTGGGACATTTAGTTTCTTCCTTCCTCCCATATTCAAGCACATACCAGTAAGAGAAATTGTAAGCTGTTACATTGCCCATAGGTGTGTTAGCGGCATTGATGTATGTGCCTTATGACTGTATCTCTGCCATGCAGAAAGTACTAGGACAGGTTCTGATTCCGATGTGTGACCCTGAGTAGGATACAACAGACATAAAAACTGAATGCATAAAATGAATAATGTTTACTAGTCAGATTTAATGAATGAAAAACTATCTTTAAAGGACTGGAAGTCATGTGCAAGTATTACCATTAAATCGGGAGATGAAGGAGAGCACAGTGATCAAATGCAGAAAGAAAAGCTAGGGCCAAGAATGTCTCAGCATGTAACAGGAAGATCAAAACATAGTCAGATCTATTCCCACACCGGGTGTTTGCATTTCTCCTGCATAATACCAAATGAATGGAATTTACCTTAAGAATGACATGGTGATCAGAGGTTTACGAACTTACATAGGCAATGAGCTGGTTTTAAATCAGTATATCTCCAGTATTGTCCAAAAATCATCCTACTAATTTAATTTCCTCTACCATGGGTTCTCTACCACATCCAGTGCATCCTAATCTCCCTTTACTCTGCCCTCATTTGCCAAAGCATATAATGCAGTTTTCCAGCTGGCAAATACAGCTCTAAACAATTCTTTCAACTAGAAAGACCAAAGCATATTATAACTACAAGACTCTAAGGTTTAAAGAACCATAAACCCTACCCTTACTTTCTGTGGCTAAGAGATGCCTTCAAAATTATCTGTCTTACAAGCTATATCAACCCCCCAATGACTTTTTCTCCTTAAAAACACAGTTAATGCCTCTTCCAATGACCCACTTCTAAACCAGGATATCAGCAAGTCCTGTTTCAGGGATATATTTATCACCAGAGCCTCCCTTACCTGTGTAATTAGTGTCATCTACATAGAATATAGAGCAAAATCCTTGCAGCATTCAAACTTTAAGCAGATGAATGGATGGGACCCCATAAACAGATTCCAGGCATTACTGACTTTAAACCTCTAACTATGCCAAACCAAACATTACCTCATCTCAAACCTGCCTGATCTTTCTCCGCTTCACTTTTCCTCAGTCATCTCCAACCTCTTCCTATTTCCCTTTCTTCTAACCCAAGCCAAAAATATTCTAACTGTTGTCTCCCAGACTAATTCGTCCTCCTGCCATCATCTTATCTTAGGTCACCTTTAGGAGTTTTTCTTCAATTATGTTGTTGACTATGTCATCAATGATTAAATTACTGCTGACTTAATATAAACATATAACTTGTGTCTAGCTGGTTTACCTAGTAAACAAATATGTAAAAAAATATATGATTATGTGTATAAAGTCTATAAATAGCATCAGATAAAATAGTATGAAGTATAAGAATCAAACAGATTCAACTTCACTTTTTCAAACATACACTAAAGATATACTTTATGCAGCTGAATCCGAAGACTGAAATTCCTGTTGAAATATTTATAGTTTTATAAGCTAAACATCCGGTTTTACTACAGTGTAATTTAAGTGAAATTGTATTACATACTGATTTCAGTTTATTTGGCCAATCTCCTTGAACTATAAGGTTTTGTACATATACCTGGAGGTTCATAAATGCCACATCCACAACTGTAGCCAAACCAGCACTGTTTATATTGCATGAAAGGGGGAGCCACCATGGACCCCGGGAACTGCCACCCCATTAGCCTAACGAGCCTGTTCTGCAAGGCCATGGAATGTATCATCATGGAACTTATTAACAAAGACATTAGTAATCTCCCTACTCTGGACCCCTCCCAGTTTGGGTTTGTAAAAGTCAGATCATGTCTCCTAAACCTGACTGACTTCTTTGAATCAGTCACCAAAGCCGTAGACGAGGGTAAGGTGGTTCACACAGCCTATCTAGATCTCGCCAAGGCTTTTGATACCATCTCCCACTCTAGAATTATAGATAAACTCACTAAACTAGGTATAAATCCCTATGTCACAAGATGGGTTGCCAACTGGCTCACTGACAGAACCCACACTGTGAAAGTATCAGACTCCAAATTCGACTTCAGACCAGTGACAAGTGGAGTACCACAGGGTTCAGCCCTGGGTCCTCTCCTGTTTGGTATCTACTTTTTCTGAAGTACAGGCTAACACACAAGGTCTTTGGCTAATGAAGTTCACAGATGACTGCAAACTAAGAGCCATAATTGAAAATACTAATGATGTGGACATCCTACAAAAGGTCCTCGCTGAGACAGATGCCTGGTGTCAAAGCCATGGCCTCAAGCTCAATGCCAAAAAGTGCATTGTCATCCCCTTTGGTAAAAACTCTGTACCCATGAGCTACCACATAGCTGGTAGTCTACTTAACACCAAATGTGTGATAAGAGACCTTGGGACACAGGTGGACAGCAGTCTCTCCTTTGATAATCACATCACCACAGTAGTCCAGAAATCCTTTTATGTGGCACACCTCATCACAAAAGGTTTCTCATCCAGGAAAAAAGAGGTCACTCATTAGACCTATTATAGAGTACAACACCCCTTTTAGTATGTACCTCACAAGACATCTACAACAACTCGAAAGGCCACAGAAATATCTCACAAAGAGGATTACCGGCCTCAAACAGATGTCCTACATAGACCATCTCAAAAAACTCCAGCTTTACTCTGTCGCATATCACCTACTCAGAGGCAATCTCTGCCTAACATACAAAGCTATGTCAAACCTAGAGCTGTTGGACATGCTCCACTTAAAGAAGTCCCAATCCCTCCAAGCTACATGCTCTAGGAACCTAAACGTTGTCACCACAATAAACAGAACATGCTGGAGGGATAGATTCCTGTTCCAGAGACTTCCCATACTCTGGAACAAACTACCTATCTATATCAAATAAAGCTCCTCATTAGCACTCTTCAAGAAAAATCTTGATGATTGGATGGTAAATAGGAAATTCACCCCGAGGATCACCCCTGTGGCTTTGCTCGACAGGGGCACAGGAAAATAATTTTCTTGGGTGGCAAAAGCCAGAGTACCTTTTTGGCTAGGCTTGTATAGGCCCTAGGGCCGATAGCCTAGTACCTACCTATGAACCTATGAGTGACAAGGCATGAGGCATGAGAGTATGCCAGTGTACATGTGGCTTATTACCTATGCATGCGAACATGCCAGTGTACATGACAAGGAACTTCTCATTGCAGCTGCAGTACAGACTCATGGCCAGATCATGGTAAACCACCTTGTGACTACACTGAAGTACAAGCAGCTGTGCTAGACATTGATGGTGCATAAGTAGCATTGCCACCTATCCATTTTTTTCCAGACTATACAGAAATCAAAACAATTATCAGGTAGTCTAGAAAAGACTGTAGAAACTCTGGTATTCTGTTTCCAGAAAAGAAACAGACTATCGGAGTTTGTTAAATCGGTGGATTTACTATGCTTTTTTACAGAAGAACATAGTCAATTTTTAGAAAAAAGGCATCACAAATGGAAAAAGAGGGCATTCCTCCTCAGCATCACAAAATGGGCAGAAAGTGGGTGGGGGCAAAAGAAGGAGATGTCTGAGTTATGGGAGGGTGCAAGGAGTGTAGCCTTGCTCCAGTTTTAGCCACAACGAAAGCTAGCAATCCTATTCATGAACCCCCCCCCCCCCAGTAGTTAATACAAGAACATGCAGACAGGTTTAGAATGTTGATGCAATGTGCAGCACAATATAGTGGGTGCCACATCACAACATTCTGTTTAAATGTATCTGAATTGCTCCGCCATGCATTTCTGCCTCATTATTATATGCAGTACTTCATTATGCAGCCATTAGCTTATAACATGGCTGACCATGTTATTTCAGTTGGCTGCATCGTGTAGCTGTGTTTACTGAATCACATATACAACCTGCATATGGCTGCTTATCACACAAATTTGATTAGCATGATGTGGTGAAGTTTTATGAATTCAACTCGTTTTGATGAATTTTTCTACAGGTAGTGTTTTTTGGGAGACTACTAATCCCTTGCACTGTAGCTGCAGGGAAAGAAAGTAACTGACAGATATAGACAGCTGCACCATGACTCTTACTTTCAAATGCCTGAAACGCATCAGAGGATCAGGTCTTGTATCTGGTTAACACATGATATTAAGCAGTCATTTTCTAAGTTACCTAACATACTAAAAATGCTTTACCGCTGTATGCAAACCTATTGTGCGAAGGGTGGTTGCCATTACAAAACCAGAATCAATGTTTTTTGTTTTTGTTTATTTTAAGATACTGTAATATCACCTATCTTTCAGCATGAGAAAACTAGGCTAGAAAATAACTCAGTGTTATGTGCAATAATGAAAGAGCTGCACCAGCTATGGTATGGCTCAAATTAAAACCTGATTCTGTGTATCTGGTCCTCAAGAGCAGGCCTGAGCCTGACCCTCAAACCATTTACCCTCTCTACTCCAAAGCTGGCATGGTTAAATCCTTTGAATTATGGCATAAGAGATGCACAGAAAACAACATAACTGAATATGATTTTCTTCTAGTCTGCTTGGTGTTAACAGAAAATGAGTTCTGTTTTGCAAAAAAATATAACTATCAGATTTGTGGTAGTGTTTTGTGATCACCTACTGACAGATCTTCATTTTTATATTTTTTTATAGACTGAAACTTATGTCTTCTACAATAAGCTTATATTGCGAACATTTTGCTTTGCGGTTTTATTTTGATGTCACATGTGCCTTATGGCATGGAACAATGGAAGAGTTACACGCATTCATGCACTATTTGGATGGTAACAGAATAGATTAAAGCTTCATGGAATCTTTTGATGTGAAAGTAGCAAAACAGGCAAACCATGTGTTTCCCACTAAATTAAATGTAGAAAAAATATTTGCGTATATACCGTTCTCCTTCTTTGTTTCAGTTGGCATGCTGGCCGCGGTGTATGTGGAGATCTACAGGCAGGTCAGTTTATCTGAGTCAGTTAGAGTCACAGAACAAAAGAATGAGCTAGAACTCAGCAGTTATGTCACATGGCAAAAAGTTTTGGTACAGGTGGTATCCAGAAAATCTCTGCAGAGGAAAAGCTGCACCAAAGACTGGAATATATGTTAAAAAGGCCATGAATAGGGAGAAATCTGTTTGTATTGTCATCACTAGACCCTGTCATGTTTAGTGTTGTTTCAAACCAATCATTGCACATAGCATACTTGTGTTATAATGCTTTCAAGATAAACTGATTAGTACCCCCTCCCATGTTTGCATGTGGAACCTATGGACTCATTTGGTTGTTTTCCTTGGTAACTGTGTAAATAGTTAACATATAAAACAAGTCTGACTAAACACAGAGGATTAAGGCTATAAGCTGTTAATGAGTTGCTTCCTGTATTTCAGGATTTGACTATCTTAGCCTGATGCAACTCTGAGCAAGTCACTTACTCACACAGTACACTCAAGTCTCCCCTGAAAATGGATGCTTGTGTCCCATGTGCTTACTCAGTTAACAAATTAATCAAATTGAATAAGTTAAAGACATTATGGTAGGCTCATAGTTCATAGTAACCAAATAGGCTAATGACCATCAGGGCCTTTATAAGCCTATGTGTGCAAGCCAACTCAACCCAATTGCATCCCTATGTTTCATGGGCATTTATTAGGAGGTTGTATGTTTGTTAGGAAGTTTCTACAGGTTATGTGGGGAGTATGTTAGTTTTGGCATTACTGTCTGCCTCTGTCTATCACAGACATGGGGGGGGGGGGGTCAGACCCGGGGTGAATTTCCAATTTCCCATCCATTGGTGAAGGTTACACTTAAAATAGGGTTAGGGATGGACTCTACTTCACATGGATAGGTAGCCTGTTCCATGGCATGGTGATCCTCTGAAACACATATTTATCTTGTCAATATGTCTTAGTTATGTCACAAGCAAAATCTAAAATCCTTGGATCTAGTGGTTCAGATATGATTAATTTTGCAGGTGTACAAAAGGTCCATCAGATCTGGGTCTGAGGGTGCCTTGTATGCCAGGCATAGATCACCTCTCCATAACCTGTAGGAGGCAGATATAGGTATAGAGATAGGGCTTTAAGGTGATCCATATAGGACAATGTGTTTATACCCTGGATTCCTCTGGTAGGGAACTTTTGCGGGCATTCCAACTGTCAAATACATTTGGTCAGATACATGCTGAAGGGGCATTATACTCAATGATGAGGTCTGATAAGGGTCAAATAAAGTAGCGCATGACTTCCTTGGATCTAGATGCCATACCTTTACTTATAAGTTGGACAACACCGAATAATTTTCTTACTTCCTTGGCCACATGTTGGTCAAAGGCCAGATTACTGTCTACATATGTTACCAGATCCCTGACTTTTTGTTCATTAAATATCTGATCAAATGTAATAAAGCAGCAAAAGTTTGTATAGTAAGATTACTTTACATTGCATTTACTTGATGGTGGAAAAGAGATAGTAAGCTAATCCATTCTATTCTTTAAGTGCATTCAATTTTCTTTCCATTCTTATTTCCCAGCTTACCTCTTCTAAACTTGTCTCATGGTCTCTTAAAAGCCTCCACAGATTCTGTCCCTACTACCCTTTCTGGTAGTGCAATCCATGTGTCCACATCACTTATCATGAAAAAATAAGATCCAAGGAATGGCTAGTTCTTACCATCTGTTTCATACACCTCCCCTTCCCCCTCAAGCCTTCCTGCTGTGGACAGTCCCTTAACATCCTGATCTAAAATCATGCACATCCATATAATGCAGTTCCTGTCTCCTCCAGTCTGTAGTGAGAAGAGCTTTAGCTCTTTGTAACTACTCAGATTCTTTTCCATCCATTCCATGAAGCACCCTTCTGGAGACTTTCTGCAGGATTCCTTCCAGCAGTATGATAGCTCGTCCCTTGCTTGGCCACCAGAAACATACGCAGAACTGTACACAGTACTCAGTGTGACCTGACCAGGGCCTGGTATAGTGGTGCCATTATCTCTTTGCTTCTGGACTCTATTCCCCCTTAGGATATCTGTTGGTTGATGCCATTTCCTTTTCAGTCTGCTCCTGTTGGCCCAGTCCAGTTGTGATTAACTTTCCCAGATAATTTCCCTACTCTTTTGGCATCATTTGTGCTCCTTCACCTGATACTTCAAATCAGGATTGCTATGACTCATGTGCAGCATGTTTGTCTTTACTGAACTTTGATACCAGCTTTTTCACACACTCATTCAGTATTTCCAAATCAAATGGTCATAAGTAAGTACTAGGCCAGCTGCTCTTGCGGGCTATTTTAAGCTAACCAATTTCCCTTTTTGTGCTCAAAATAACCTATCCTATTTGGTTATATATTGGCCTTACTCATCCCATTGTCAATAATTATATATATATAAAACCCCTAATGAGAATAACTGGGATCATACCATAGATAATTTGAAGATACCCATGCATGGGATAAAGCATTTAGGACAGAGGCAGCTCCTAAATGCTTTATCCCATGCATGGGTATCTTCAAAGTATCTATGGTATGAGAGCAGTTCTGGGGTAAATGTTCTGTTTCCCATCCATAAATCTAAGTTGTGCTTCAATATGGATAGAGATTAACTTTATTTTACGTGGATGGGGAGTCTGTTTCATAGCAGCAATATCTTCTGTGAGCTATACCTGTCCAACTAAAACGTTCTGTTGATGATGCAGAAGAGGTTTGATCCCTAGACTGAGTATTTCTGATGCAGTTTGACTTGCCAATGTGCAGTGAATCCATCAGTAATGGGTCAGAAGATACCTTGTATACCAGACACAGGTCAGATGTTAGCAATATGTAGGATACTGAACATAGTGACAGGGCTTTGAGTCGGTCCACGGAGGACATGTTATTTAGTCCTTGTATCCTTTTAGTAATGTATCTCTGTGGGCATTCAATTTGTTGCATGTGTTTGGACAGGTACATGCCAAATGGGTCATTATAGCCAATAATTGGCCTAATGATGGCTGAGTAAAGTGGTCAAAAGTTAGGTCATTGTCAACATAAGTTCCCAAATTCTGAACTGGGTCAACTCTTAGAGGTGTATTGTCAATGTGGTAGTTCAGTGTTATTGTTAACATTGCTAATATCATTGTTAGTTATCATTTATCATATGTTGGCCCTGTTTTCTATTTCCTCAGATATGTCAATTTTGAGATATTTCACTGTATATGCCATGCTACACATCTCAGTACTAAGAGTAGCTACAAGTTCCTTGACTTCTGCCAACTCTTCAAGCAAGTGATATTCTGTCAAAGGCATGACCAAATTCAATTACTTTCTTTTGGTTTTGTTACTTTTTGTGTCATTCTACAGTGGATATGTGATGTTTCTGAGCTGTTTACTAATGACTTCAGTACTGACTTGTCAGGAGCAGGAAAAGGTGGGCGGTGTGGTAAGGCCAGATACTTTTCCTGTATGGTGTCTTCCTTAGTCACATCAGCAGTGCAAAGGAAGGTGTTAAATTACTAACAAAACATGTATGACACTGAGTTAAGTGAAGGTATAATCATGTTATATTTGTCGTGTGTAAACCACTGGGGGATGGATGCTGGTGAGAGCAACTATATCTGCACCATATCTGCACTTTCGGACAGATCGTATTTACTCCTAAAGACTTACCTCAGCAAAATTGATTAATTGCTGCAATGAGTTCATCATCACAAATGAACACAATTCCACCAGCTGTTTTTGGTATTGCCTCCTAAAGGAGGGCTTGCCTACTGGGTTCAGGATTTCCTCAAAGTGATCCCTTCACCTTCTGGCAGTGTGTCAGCTGAGGTCAACATTACCATACCCCTACTGAGAACATCCTGGTCAGTGTCCCACCTCCAATTTATGAGTCACTGAATGTTTTGCTAAACTCACTTTGAGCCCACGCAAAAGTTGTTCTTCGTGACCTCATTAAAGCCTTCATTGCTGTAACTGTAAAGTTTCTGCTCTCCTGATCTGTCACACAAATCTGCAGACCCTCTCCCCCAATAGCATTGTATGTAAGGACCCCTTTTAACTTGACAGCATCTCTTATCACTGGCTTCCACAAGATGATGGAAGAGGTATCACCATGACAAGCATCAACTACCTTTAAAACCACAATTCCATTCCCTCACCCTGAGCACAGAACTCTTGAACATGGTATATTTAGACTCCACTTCCCCAAACTCACTATGAGAGAAGTTCTTCCAAAGGAGGGAGTTGTCTCATCCCACACAGAAATATAAACTATGTTTTTCTTGGGTACTCTGTCTTTATGTTTGGCTTTTCTTGTCTATTTCCTCAGTTGTCTGACTAAAGTAACTAGCAAGTAGTCCTACATTGACAACTCAGCACCTCCCTTTAACTGAGTATGCAGAACATCATACTTTTGTTCTGATGATGTACTTGTAAAGTCATGGATCAATCTTTGCCTGAGATCCTCTAGTACCAAATACATTTATAAGTGTTATTTGGTGGTTTTTTTGTTTTTTTTTTTTTTGTGGCAATCCTTGAC
The DNA here is from genome assembly GCF_019279795.1 of Protopterus annectens. Taxonomy (NCBI): domain Eukaryota; kingdom Metazoa; phylum Chordata; order Ceratodontiformes; family Protopteridae; genus Protopterus; species Protopterus annectens. The sequence continues at coordinate 1,877,207,428 of NC_056725.1, read as the reverse complement.
TAGTACACATGTCCAATAACAAGTTCCCTCTCAAGTTCAGGTTACACAAGCCATACCCTAATCATATACTTTCAGGTATCTCCATTGTTCGCAGTCTGAACAATGACATTTCCCAGAAGAACTACAAAAGCAGAAGATGTACCCTGTGGTGCCCCTCATCTGGGCTAGTAATCAAGGAACCTCAGTCCTAACTACTAACACCGGTGAGGGACATTCAGTTTGAACAAAAATAGATAGACACAGTTTTTCCAGATGCAGCTGTCTGCATCAAGCACAATTTCCCTTAAGAGCACACAGGGAACACACTCAGTCCAGGGGCTGGGTTTCCTTCTCTCTCTCTCTCTCCAGGCCACCAGTAAGTCTCCCCACTGGCACAGCTGTGGAGTTGAGTCCTCAGCCAAGTGTCCAAGCCAAGTTCTCCACTACTCTTTCTGTGAAACCAGTGCTCTGTGTTTCTGCTCCAAGCAGCTGATACACACACTCTTTGAGATTTGATTTACACACACACACACACACACACACACACACACACACACACACACACACACACACACACACACACACACACACACACACATACACACACACACCTGGGAAAGTTTGGCACAGATTTTCTTGCTCTGCTACCATTTTCCCAGACTATAAGGTAGTTGCTGCCACCAGGCACTCCAAAGCCAGCTACTCTAAGGCACTTACATGGGTACCCAATTATACTGAGTGAAATTAATATTGATGTTGACCAAACAGCAAAGCTTTCAGGAGAAGCCACAATGTCAGAAAATAAATGAGTACTCAAGTACTCAAAGGTTAAAATATTCTGTAAAGGACCAGCCACAATGAAAAGTTTAAATATATTTAATGATAAATAATAAAAGAACATGAAAATACTAAATATCTATTGACAATAAACACCAGTGCTTCAATCACAAGAAATATTAAAAATAAATTCAATGGAGAGATTCACACAGTTACTGAAAAACAGTACTTAACTAATCTCACTATATTTTCCTGACTGATCTAAAGAATTACTATTCACTGGTTACTTACTAAAGCAAGGCAAGATGAAGTGGGTGAGAGATCTTTCTGTGTCAGGTTCCATAAAAACAGACTGCTCTGATACTTCTGTCTCATCTGGCACTAAAATATCATTTTAGTCCTGGATTACAGAATGACATCACATACATCTGGTCATCTGGCTCTGCTTCCCATAGTACCCCCTTTCCTAGCAAATGAACCAGTATCTAGCACATATGTGTCAATAATGCACACACATAGAACTTTCTAAGATCTGTTGCAACCTCTGGAAGTCATAAAATAATTTCAAACTTCCACCCTTCCAGAGTAGCAATTAGTTAACCCCCAAGGACAATACAGAAGGCTTTCTAGTACAGACATTTGTCTCTGGCTCCATTGAGACCTGTGAGATACAATCTTTATGGCTTATACCAAGCAATTTGATTTCAAACTATTTTCCAAAGTTAGCTGGACTGAGATTAACCTCTTCTCTCCCAGTATGCTCTGTTACAGTGTATTCATTTAAATAGTTGCCATACAGTCTGACATACAGGTATGCTTCTTTTTCTGTCAAGTGGGGCCTACTGTTAGTACATTTTTTAACAGAAGCAACTTTACAAGTACATTTCAAAACAAGCACCTGTACAAATCAGTTTGTATACAAATGAGATATAATTCTTTACACAACTCCAGCTAGCTATGCTGGCATATGTTACACATCCACTGCCCTACTTCTCCTGGCATAGCTGGCAGTACCTCTCATTGTCACATACCCTGTTAAGCATTACACCCACAATCTCTTAGAAGGTAAATAATCTTTAATAATATTATATCCTTACATTTGACTAACAGACAGGATTTTTTGTAATTCAAGTGATAGTAGCATTGAAGTGACTTTTTCATCTACTGTACCATACTCAGCATATGGTTGTGAATATCCTCAAACCGGCCTGAGGCCTCTTGCAAGGGCAATTCCAAAGAAGAGGAAAGCACACCCCCAGTAGGTGTTATTGTTCCAAAAACAGCTGCATATATAGAGCTATGGCCAGCTATATCTAGCTGGTATTTTTAAACCTCCTGCACAAGCTCTGGTTCTTTACCTAGCAGTGAGGTAATACCCTTCATCTTAACAATCAGTTTTCATTGCCAGAGTTTAGTCCATTATAATCTGACTTGCTTCTGTCTGATAGTTGTCTAACATTACACTTGAAGCATACCGGACACCTTATGAGGGGTGAGCCTAGACAATGGCTCTAAGCATGTTTTTCACTTTGAGCCTGAGCATGCTAAGTGGATGGCCACCAGGTGCTCATGACCAAAGAGCAATTCTAGGCCTAGCTCGATTAGTGTATTTCAGTATCCCTGGTCTGATTAAACTTCTCCAGTTCTTTATCTTAACCATTATAAGTGTCAGATTTTGGATTGCTGTTTCTCTGACACCTTGTCTCAGATACAGTTACACAGTATTACTCTGCCAGGAGCTAAAACTTCCAATAAATATAATTCTACAACTCACTGACCATGCAGCATTGCTTCAGCTATTTGCTCTTGCACAGATATTGTAGGGATTGTGGGAGTGTTCCATTAATGTCTACCTGTGTGTTGAAGAACTGGAAAAGGCATATGACCATGTACTGTGCCATGCCCTCTGGAAGGTCCTAAAACCATAGTGAGTCCAGCAACTTATACAACATGCCATTTAATCCCTGATATTGTAATCAAAACTTGTGCCTGCATTGTTCACATAAAGCTACATTTGTTCAAGGTGGGTATTGGGCTCCATTAAAGGTGTATCTGTTTTCCCCCACTGTTTATGTTTTTCATGGACAGGATATAATGGCATAGCCAAAGTTTGAAGAGCATCTATTTTGAAAAAGAGAAAGTGTTGTGTTTGTTATCTACATATGAGGTTGTCCTCTTGTCTTTAAGTGATTGTCATCTCTTTCATACACCAGACTGGTTCACTACTGAGTATGAAGCTGATGAGATGAAAATAAACACTTGCAAATCAAATGTCATGGTACTCTTGACTTTAAACCAGATAAAACATATAATAAATATCCATCAAGTGTAAACGTCACGTAAAAAATCAAACATCTTTTGCTCTCATTTTAGAACACATAGAGATGCATTGTCATCAATGCCTGGCTTCTCTTTGGCATTTAATCTAAGTTGCCATTCTAACGCTTTGTTTAAAAGTTCTAATTCAGGCTCACACCCTTTCATTCTTACTTTTGTTTTGTCTATCACAAAAAATATAAATGTTTTATACTCATTGCATTCTCTAGTGTGCATGTATACAGCACTAGGATAAAGAAGAGCAAAAGATGTTTGATTTTTTACGTGACGTTTGCACTTGATGGATATTTTTTATATGTTTTATCTGGCTTAAAGTGATCATGAAGATGCCATCCAGGATTTAAATTATAGATTTCTTGATAGAGGTTATTCTATGAGGGACATATCTAGTGCCAGGTTGTGGACAGACCAGCAGTCTAGATCAGATCTTTTAAAATATCAGAGTAGGGATACTGATAAAGGTGATACCATTAGATTTATTACCACATTTGGGAAAAATCATCAATTGATCAGAAATGTGTTGAATAACAATTGGAATATACTTTTGGCTAATGAACATCTTCGTCATATTTTGACTGAAGAATGTTCTATTTCTTACAGGAGGGGCAAAACTTTGGGCACGTTATTTTCTCATTATAAACATCAGGACAGTGGAGGTGCAACATACAGACAACTTACCCTTTCTGGTGATGAGTTGTTGGGGACTTTCCCGTGTGGTCATTGCACTTCCTGTTTAAGTATTAACAAAACTAAGGAATTTTCTAGTGCCAATACTAGTAAGATATTTGATATACGTATATTTGCCAATTGTTCAACGTGCTGGGTGATTTATTTAGCCATATGTCAGTGTCAAGCTTTTTATGTGGGTAAAACCTCAAGGTCGCTCCGAACTAGAATTGGAGAACATCGTAGTGACATTCGGACTCATAAAATCAGTAATGCACTATATCAACATACTGTTAAGCATCCATCAGCTAAATTTATATTTTGTGCCATTGATAAAGTACAGGGCAATAGGTCCAACCAGACTGGTTGGCAGAGTGTCCTAAGTATGAAAGAGAAATATTGGATTATTCACCTGGGAGCTCTTTTTTCTCCAGGTTTGAATGACCATTTGTAATGTATTTTTATATATATATTAATAATATATATATATATTTGTTAGTTATTTAACACCACATTTGGGCCTTATATTATTGTTTTTCACATTTATATTTTTGTTTAAATTGTATTATTTATGCACTGTTTGTGCATTGAAGAATTCCTACTTATTAGTTAGGTTTCAGTGTGAAGCATGTCTTTAAATCTGATTTTGTAACTAATTGGTAACCATTTGGTCATTGGTTGATTAATTATTTATGTATATATAAGGAGCATGTCCTATGGAATTATTATGATTGTTATCCTCACTGAAGAAGGTACTACACCGAAACTAGTTTGAGGTTATGGAGAGTGTTTGTGTCTTTGACACTATTTTACTTCATTAAAGCCTTTGGGAACCTGTTGCTGGCTCTTGTTTGTTCCTGTTCTGCTGCTGGGCCGTGCAAGTTTGAACGTGCGTGGGTTAGTGTGTCACTCTTGACTTTAAACCAGATAAAACATATAATAAATATCCATCAAGTGTAAACGTCACGTAAAAAATCAAACATCTTTTGCTCTCATTTTAGAACACATAGAGATGCATTGTCATCAATGCCTGGCTTCTCTTTGGCATTTAATCTAAGTTGCCATTCTAACGCTTTGTTTAAAAGTTCTAATTCAGGCTCACACCCTTTCATTCTTACTTTTGTTTTGTCTATCACAAAAAATATAAATGTTTTATACTCATTGCATTCTCTAGTGTGCATGTATACAGCACTAGGATAAAGAAGAGCAAAAGATGTTTGATTTTTTACGTGACGTTTGCACTTGATGGATATTTTTTATATGTTTTATCTGGCTTAAAGTGTTCATGAGCTACCTTTTGCAAAGATTTGTTTCATTTACTATTTTTACGACAGGCTCAAGTTGCATTCCAGATATTTTATTTTTAACTTTTAACTGTTTTAACATTTTTACTATTTATTTATTAGATATTTTATTCTTCATATTACATAATTTGATATGGCAGGAAATGATGTAATGACTGACTTTAAGATCTGGTGCTATTTAAATAGAGTTTAAAGATGTTTTCACTGACTCTGATGATGCTTTAATATTTTATCAGGCAAAAATGCTTAGTCTGTGAAATTTGTATGTTAATTTATTTTATATTTTAATAGTGTGGATACATTAAAGTGAGTGCTTTTTCTTTGCCACAGGCAGTGATTTTCTTATTTTTCTGTTATTTATAGATGGAAACAAAGTTGGTGGCCCAGAGGAAGAACCCAGCACCAGATAGGAGAAGGAACAGGACATTCAGCAAAAAAAAAGCCAATGAGAGGAGTCTGCATCAAAAAAACTTCTTTCCTATGTTTAAGAAATACCAGATTATGAAGGAAAGATTGGAAGTACTACAGAAGATGTGAGCAGAAAGGGTGACAGAACTGAAAGAGAAATGCCGGTAGGCATTGAGTAAAACATGCACAAGACCATCTAACTAACGTGCTGTATGCTTGGCTGGATAAACTGGAAAAGGAAAGTTAGTTTCTGATAAGTGCAAAAAGACACTTTTTAAATGTAAAGCTCCAGAGGGAGACACTGCTGCATTTGATATATAAAATGTTTGTAGCATGTAAAAGACGCACAAGACTTACATTCGGAAAAGGGACGTTTGTTTGTAAAAAGTGGAAAAGATAATTGTGTTTTCTGCAAAATTCCCCAGGGTGACAGCACCACAATAAATATATTAAATGTCTGTACTGTTCAAAACATCGAGTGGGAGAGGCTAATATCTAACCTTATTCATAATACATTGAATTGATGGTAAGACATGTAGAAAGAGTTAATATAAAGTGAACAAGAATACAACTAATTGGGAGAAGAAGGAGTTGTGTGGGGGAATGGCAGGCAAGGGAGTCTTTATGAGCAACTTAATAAGCTCCCAGCCACTGTGGGGGGAATCTGAGACTTTCAGGCAGTATGCCAATTTAAAGGTCAGGTTCAAAGGTTTTTTTATCATTTCATTTTGTTATAATTATGCCCTCATCTTGTAAAATGAGCTTTCTTTTTCTAATATTTGTAGCATTTACTTTATTTAGGAGTGCAGTGCTAAAGCAGTTAGCATTGTGGCCTTACAGCAAGAGGTTTTCCAGCTCGATTCTCAGCTGGGGTGCTTCTGTGCAGAGTCTACATGTCCTCCCTGTGTTCTAATGGGTTTCCTCCAGATGTTCGCGTTTTCTCCACTTTCCAAAGACATGCATCAGGAGCATTTCTCCTCAGGTCTCCGCTGAAAATGGGCTGTGTCCCAGTCTGACTTTTCAGGTAAACAAATGTTAAATAAAAATAAGATTTAGTTCAATGGACCTATATTTATTATGTTTAATAAAGCAGTCTTTCTGTTTACTGTATGCTGAGCAATTGTCCAACTAATTCCTGATTCCATGTTATCCAGACCCACCTTTTGATGATGCATTAGTTTGGAGTAGCAGTTCTGCAGTAGGCAGGCATTTTTTTCTGTAGACTGAAACAGATTTTATTACAAAGTAGCCAGAACACAGCACAATTAGTTACTCAGTCAGACAGTAAATTAGAGCCATACTCAAGTGAAAGGTAACAAAAATAAGAGGGAAGAGGATAAGATTCTTAGTACAGTGGTGCACAGTGTTTGGCATACAGCATAATAAAACAGATGTAAAAATAATAAATCATTGTCTACAATGGAAGTAAGAGACACAGGGAAAGCAAACAATAAAGCAAAACAAACATGAGACATAAGAGAAGAGGAGAAAGGCATACACTGCACATTTATAGGAAAAACATACACCTATAATAGATGGCAAGTATAAATATATAACCACTTGGAGTGTTAAAGGGATCACTAACCCAGTGAAAAGAGAAAAGTTTATAATACATTGATGAAGGAGGAAGTTAACAAAGCAAGGCTACAAGAAACTCATTTAAATAGAGATGGACATAGCAAATTACAGCATGGTGGGTACATGATACAAGACATCTCACCAAAGAGCAAGAAAAAGATGGGTAATAATCTTAGCAGGTGTGATCTGCAGTCAGAGAAAACGAAGAACGGATGCATGCAGTTTGGTAAGAGAACTAGATGAGAAAGACGATTACATTTGCAGCTATCTTTCTGCCTCCAGATACAAAGCGGGAAAAGATCAGAGCATGGTTATCAACATTAGAAGCCTTCCAGGAAGGAGCATTAATTACGACGTGGGACTGGAGCTTAATACTTCATGAGAGGGTAGCAGAAAAAGATCTAAGGAATGGGGAGCTTACCAAGACAGAAAGGAGACTAGCATTTCTATTAAAATATCTGGGTTTGATGGATGTATGAGGAATAAATGGGGGATCTCAAGATACTTAATTTACATACTACAATGCTGAGTGGCAGGAACAGACAAAATAATAGTATTAAGGGTGCAAAAAGAAATCATGGAAGAAGCAAGGACAGGACAGATCATTTTCTCAGATCACACATATGTAACTGTAAAAGTCAGACTGGGGGCTAGGGAGTCAGGAATTGGAGCCTGGAAATTCTCAGCTTATATATTATACCAGAAAGAAAAGAAGATAATGATTAAAAGGACTTTGGACAAGTTCTTACGAGTTGATAGAAGAGTGAGCTATACTAAAAGAGGAACTAAAGAGAGATATTCAAAGGGAAGAGCAAAATAGAAGGCAGTGACAGGGCAATACAAATTATTGGAACAAAACTGAATGCAGAAGAGAAATAAGGTAAAAAGAGGTACAGAGGGAACTGCAAGAAATGGAAAATGGAAATGATATTGACTAGGAGCATGAGTATTAGGGATAGATACAGTACTAATTCCCAGCAGCAATTAAAGCATGATTACTGCAAATGAGAAATCAGAAAGAGATGAGAACAGTCTTCGAATGAAGAAAGGCATGGACTACTGAAATAATGGAGAGAGAAGCCCAGGGATATCCTCAGAGGGTTTAGGGAATATCTGAAGAATCTTTATATAGGAGAGGAGGAAATGGAACAGCAGATGAGGGAAACTGAAAAATATTTAGAAAATTATACCTCAGAGAAATGATGGAAGAAATATGGAACAACATCTTAGCAGAGATCATGACATCAGAGGTGGAAGAAGAACTGTACTCACAATTAAATAACAAACCTTCAGGTTCAGATGGAATCCAAGTTGTGAGGTATGGAAGCTGGGTGAATCTGCACTGATAAAAATATGGGTCAAACTGTTTAACTGTTTATCAAGGCAAAACAAAGGGAAGAATCCCGGATTGTGGAAGAAAGGTGTTTTAGTGGTATTACTAAAGGAAGGAGGGTTGGTTAGTTCATACAGACTAATAATGAACTTAAACCAGGATTATGAAATATTTATGAATATAATAGTGAAAATGTTAGCAGTTTTCTTCCCTTATATAGTGAATATGGATCAGTGTGGTTTATAAAAGAAAGACAAACGTTTGGCAAAATGATTAGGAACTAAAAGATAATAAAGGAGACTCAAACTAAAAAAATAAAAATAGCATTTATCTCCCTGAATGCAAGAAAAAGCATTTGATAAGGTAGACTGAGCTTTTCTGAATGGAAGATTAAAGTGTATGGGATTCCCAGAGAATTTTGTAAGAATGATCAGAGAGATACATAAAGGATCTGAAGCATAAGTAAACTTAATGGGGACTCTGTCAGAACCATTTAAACTCACCAGAGAGACAAGGCAGGGTTGCCCTTTGTCCCCATTACTATTTGCTTTATATCTGGAACCCCTAACAGAGAGGATAACATGCTCTACAATAAAATACTATGAATGTGAAGAAAACGAAGTGCTGAAAATAGTCTTTATGTAGATGATAATAGGAGATCTGGTGAAAGACTATGGTATACTTATGACTACAGAGTTTAGAAGAATTTCAGGATAAAAAAAGAAGAAAAAAGCAAAGGCCATAACTGTAAATGTGAGGGAGGAGAAGCAACTTGTGGAGAAATACCCACATATGTGGGGGAATAAATAGTATCTTGTCATTTGGTTGTCAGGCACATCAGAGCAAGCATTAGAGAGGCAATATGTCAAAAGAACGGTGGCCATTCAGGAGAAGCTGCAAAGGTGGAGAAACCTCAGTATAGAATTAGACCATAATATCATGATTCTTAAATTCCATGTGGTTCCCAGCATACTTTATCTAACATAATCCTTCTGGCCTTTTCCAAATAATGGAATATTAAATAAGTTGCAGAACCGGATGATGGATTTTGTATGGTCATGGCACAGACTCTGGGTGAAATGGACGAGAATAGAGCTTCCAGTAGACAAAGGCAGATTGGGAGAACCATCCATAGATAACTTCATGCAGGCAGTGATGCTGAATGGCTGGGTTAAATGTAGGGTTAAAAATTAGATGCCAAATAGAAACAGATGTTAGTGTGAAACTATCCAAAAGTGGAGACACATGACTAGCTAGAGATAATATGGGGAACAAATCTAAGAAATCTGGAACACTCATAAGTAGGAAAGGGGTCTGTATTAGTTCATCAAATTGTTTTTTGTCGAACACCTGTTCGCCAAACAACTATTTATTTAAGCTGCAAATCAACAAATGGACTTTCCAGTGAAACTTGTTCTACGGCAAACCAATGGTAGGCCACCCTAGTGACTGAGAACAAAATAATAAAACTTAATACCTACCCGAGTGGGGGACTGTGCCACCCCCACTCCCTCTAACTAAATATACCAATCTCAACATTGCACTACAGTGGAGAAAAGGGTAAATTATGTATGGCGGCCAACCATTGCCTTACCCTGAGAAAACTTTCACTGAAAACTCTGTTCAATGATCAGTAGCTTTGCAAAATAAGTGTTCAATGATGAGGTGTTCGCTACTTTATGATTCAACGAAATGCCATAGTCTCATGGGAAAGTTGGTGCAAGAGATAAGTAAAATATTTAAAAAAAAAAAAAGTTGCAAGGATGGCTAGAATCAATATTCCCAACAGGTGGTCAGATAGTTGATAAGAGAAAGAATACAGCAGTCTGGAGATGGTGACAGCAGAAGACTGGAGTGAAATTCTTAGACCGAATATAGGAGGAAGAGAAATTGAAACTGGAATGGGAAGAACTCAAAAGGAAAATTAACATAAGAGAAGGGCTATATCTACAGTTCAGAACACTTAAACATCAGGGGCAGCCATCTAACCTATGGGAAAATAAACAGGAAAGAATGGCCAGATTTGATAAACTGGGTGCACAAAATGATATCAGAAGAAAAAATAGCAAGAGCTCAATATCACCAGCGTACAAAGCACTACAGCAAGCTGACAGGGAAGAGATAACATGGAGGGTGATGGAAAGAGCTGCTGGGAAAAGCAATGACATTAGATAGGTGATACGAAATATAATCCCAAAATCTTAAATACAGGTGAAGAGATTCTGCATGTTTCTATACACCAGTAAGAATAGGTATGATCTAGCCGGTGGCCTCACAGCAATGCCAGAAATGTAGTGAGCAATAAGTGGGAAACTGGCAGAAGAGCTTTGGGACTGTGCAAATTTGAGAGATTTCAAAAGAAACTTAAACAGCTTAAGTAGTAAACTAACAGGTCAAGCTTCTTCTTCTTTTGGCTTTTCCCAGTTAGGGGTCTCCACAGCAGATCACCTGTCCGCTCATGATTGGCAGTGGAGTTTTACGGTGTTGAGTTGCCAACCTGGTGCCCAACCTTCCACAGAAGGCACACACATGCAAGCACTCACTCCTAGGGCCAATTTAGAGTGTCTAATCCACTTACAGCATGTCTTTGGGATGCGGGAGGAAACCGTAGCACCCGGAGGAAACCTACGCAACCACAGGGAGGACATGCAGACTCCACACAGAAGGCACCCAAGCAGAGAATTGAACCGGAGAACCTCTTGCTGTGAGGTGGCAATGCTAACCGCTGCACCACTGTGGCCGCCCAACCTGACAGGGCAATCAGGTGCATTTAAAAAAAGAAGAGTTCTTGTTAGAAGTGAGTTTGGAAGACAAAAGAGAAAACAACACAGTAGGTCTAGTCTACATTTTAATACTTGTAGCAAAGAAGGTGATAACCAGAAAGTGGAAAAAAGCAGATACTCCATAACAGAAGCAATAGAGGAACTGATTGAAGGACTAAAGAAAAAAGAGCAAAAGTTATAGAAATCAAGTAAAAGAATAAACAAAAAGCAAAACTTAACCTATTGTGGCAGAAATGGATATAACTATGAGGGAAGAATAAATAAGAAGTGGCATGGGGACAGAATTAAAGAAGAAGGGAATGGAAAAGGAAGACTTACTGATACACTGAACTGTAAATTATGTATATAGTTAGTGGCTTGTTGTGAAGGAAATGGAATGTAAAATGTGTCAAAATTAATAATTCCTATCCCTTAGCTTTTTATACCCTCATGTATAAACTGTGAAATATGTAAACAAATATATAATATTCTAAATTTCAGATGACAAGTGTTGGAACTCACACTGGGAATGTAAGCTAACTTATCTATCAGTGCAAGCAACGTAGTAAATGTTTTGTGGTGGGGACGACTGTAAAATCTGTCTCTGGGCTGTGATGCCTATATAAGCATATCTGAGTAAAATAAAAAAAAAAGAACAGTATCCAGGAAGCCACCAATGTATCAGAAACTCAATTTAATACGAACAGTACCAGTACAGATAAAATCACCACAGTTAAGCACTTTCATCGTAAGGCAGACCTCCTCAGATCCATGAATTTACTAAAAGACATCCACTTAAAAAACATGAATGAGAACGGCTGATACAACACCCCCCACACCAGAGCCAATCAAAACCAAACTTGACTGGAGTTAAGTTTAAAGGAAACAAGCCTTGTACTGGTGTAACCCACAAACATAAATGAAACATGATTAAAATGAAATGCCAAAAAAATCAATCATGAGACCAAAGTACATTAAAGAGATAGAGCAGCTGGAATTTGAATGAATGTGTGTGATGGTCTATGTTTTAAAAAGGCATATTGTCAAGTGTTCTCAAGTGAGAATCACAAGGGTATAAAATAATTAAAAATACATTGATTTGTTAAAAGCTATATAAAAGCAGAGTTCTGCACGCATGAAAATAATAATAAAAGGTACAGAATAATGCAGTTTTCTTTGTTCTGACAGACTGATCTGAAAAATTTGAGTACACAATCGCCCAGTGCTGTTTGTGGAATAAACCAGTACTTTGCACATCCTGAAACGTTATTCTTGACTGAATCTAAAATATAAAATTATTATTTATTTGTGAACTTTAGCATTTGGTGCTGCGAACTGTATTCTGAACTTTGGTATTGTTGCAGGGTAGTGTGGAATAAATTACAAGGGCCCAGCACAGAACGTTCTTCTGTGAATTCCATGTATGGAATAGTCAGAGATTCGGATAATTAACTATTCAGGGTGTGCAAACAGACTAGACTAAAAATGGGGGAAATGGATTTGTGGAAAATGTTTTTTTCTCTCTCTTTTAGATACTTGTAGTTAAAAAAAGTGGAATGAGTGAATAACAGTTTTGTTGAATGACTGAGTTTGCCTGTTAGGTATATGTTAAGTAATAGTGGGGGGACCCCACAGAAATTTGCCTGTTAGGTATATGTGAAGTAATAGTGGGGGGACCCCACAGAAATTTGCCTGTTAGGTATATGTGAAGTAATAGTGGGAGGACCCCACAGGAAATAAGAAAAAGTTTATTAATGTGTATGTGCATACAACAAAAGGAAAATGAACATAAGGAGGTGCCTTATGTCATGGGCAGTACCCCCAAAACTAAAATGCAACAGGCATGGTTTGTGCTGTTTAATGTATGAGTGAAAAAGGAGAGAGAGAGAAAAAAGTTAAAGTTAAACCAGAGTAAGTCTTAATAGGGAAAATGGAAACAAAGTAAAGCAAGCAGGATCAAATCCCTGTAAAGGGAACACCTGCATACTTTATGTATCACAATTATGGAAAACAAAGTTGTTAGTATTTGAATGAGTGGTTTCAGCTTACTAAAAATTGCCCTGGTGAAGTATTTCCATTAAATAGAACTTATGATAAAGATAAATTAGGGAATTTGAGAGGTATTTTGGAAGAAAAGAAAAACAAAATAAGTGAGGAGCAATGGGCAGTATTTTATGTTTGGTATACCAAAGCTCTTAAAAGGGAAAAGGAATCAGCATTGAGAGGATTACAGGACACTAATAGGAAGTTGCTACAACAGGTAAAAGATGTTAAGAAGGCAATGCAAACAGTAAAAAGCAATCCCTTTATTGTGTCTTGGCAGGTTTTGGAAGAAACTGGGGATGGCCAAAAAACAGAGACTTCGGAGTAAGATGATAATCCTCCAGTAACCACTGCACCCCCACCCCCATATGCACAAGTATGGGTGTCTCCTATACAACATTCTGCTGCGTGTCAGAGCCCTGCATTTGGACACCAGGGCAGCATGCTGCTGTCACATCTCATGCTAGTTTCCTTGTTCAACCCTCATCTTCACAACAGGCATCTGCAGTTGAGAAGGTTTCTCCTTCTTCTTCCTATCATTTTCGACAAGCTTCTACCTCTCCAACAGGAGTGCTAGCATTCAACACTCCTATACATGCTCACATGATAGGGTAGGACAAGAGGCTATTGCCTTTGTAGAGGATCTTTTGGCACCTCTTAGAGAAATTTTGGGAGCTAATAATAGAGAGCTTGTTCATCGCCCTTGGACCCCTGATGATTTGCATACTATGTCTAAAAGTTTTCTAAATATTAGAGAAGATCCATCAAGGTTTAAGGAGGAATTAAAACATATAATAGAATGTTACAACCTCACTTTGACAGATTTAACCCAGATGCTTCAGGTAGTTACTTCAGATAAAATAAGAAAACAGCTATTTGAGAAGGCTGAAATAACAGATTTTACTCTCACAATGCACTAATGGATAAAAGGATAGCATTGTTAAATAAAATTACGCAAGTGTGTCATATTAGGACAGATTGGTTTAAGATACAGCCATGTAAACAAAATAAACGGGAAGCCCCTGCAGATTATTTGAGTCATCTTAAAGCAGTGCTTCTTAGACATTCAGGGATACCAGACCCAGAAGAACAAACTAAGCCAGCTGTTGCAGCAGCTTTTGTGCAGGGTCGGTACCCCCCTGTAAAAAATCAAAGAAAGCAAGTGCTTATAGACTGGCAGGAAAAGGACTTTGAGTCCTTACTAAGGGCTGCAAATCACCACACTGACTGTGTCAGAATAATAAAACAAAAATAAATCTTGATCCTTTGCTGCCAATACGTCAAAAGGGACTCATGTTGTGGTAAAAATAAATTCAAAGAAAATTTCTTTCCTGGTGGACACTGGAGCCACTAGGTCTGTATTAAAAATTACCTCAGATAGTCAGGTACCAGCATCAAAACATAAAGTAAAGGCAGTTAGAGTAACAGATGCTACTGTTACATATCATGTTTCAGAACCTATACCCATTTCTTTGGGACCAATTAAAAAAGGTATTCTTTCCTTTTAAGTACTACTTTACTGATAAATTTTCTAGGGAGAGACCTGTTATGCAAACTGGGCTGTGCAATTTACTGTACATCAGAAGTGGTGTATTTGGATGTTCCGACAGAATCAGAGGGGGTGTATTGGCAGTCTTAGCAAAAGATGAGAAACAGCCTGTTGGAGGCATACTGACAAATGGAAAACTGTTGCAGCAGGTACCTGAAAAGTTATGGGCTAAACACACTAATGAAGTAGGTATATTAAAATCTGCAGAACCAGGGAAAATAAAATTGAATCCGTCAAAATCTCTCCCTGGAGTTCAGCAGTAGCCAATGAAACCAGAAGCAGAGCAGGGAATCAAACCTGTAATTCAGTCTTTGCTACAACAAGGAATAAGACTGCCAGCTAAAATCCCTTGTAACACTCCTGTTTTACTGTGGTTCCAAATCCAGCAAGAATACTGTGTTGCATACCACCTGCAGCAAAATATTTTTCTGTGATAGATCTGTGTTCAGCATTATTTTCTATACCTATCCACCCTGAAAGTCAGTTTTTGTTCGCTTTTACTTATGGGGGTAGCAGTATATATGGGCACTGGTGCCACAAGGATATCCTGAATCAGATCCCTATCAGATGCTGAAGTTGCAGAACATCGAAGACCATATGGACGAGATCATATGTCCATAGTTTTGCAACCTGGAAAATAAAGAAAAAACACAAAAATGAAATAAAACAACTTACCGTGATGTTTTTGCAGGGGGGCAAGTCCCCCGTAGCCCCTAACCCCCTGATACTTAAATATACCAATTCTGAGATCACACTACAGTGAGGAGAATGGCAAATCCCAAGATCCATGCTGTACAGTGATCTCAACACTAAGTGTTCAAGGTTGCAAAATTTCGGACATATGGTCTCAGCCATATGGTCTTCGACTTTCTGCAACTCAAGCATCTGATAGGGATCCATTGAATCTCCTTCATTATTTTCTCAAATTCTAAAAGAATATTTGGAAGATGTGACATTTCCAGGTGGGTCTATGTTAGTGCAATATGTAGATGATTTACTAATAGAATCTGTTTCTCTTCAGCAGTGTCAGCAAGATACCCTACATCTTTTAACTATCCTTGCCAAAAAAGGACACAAGGTGTCAAAATAAAAAATACAGCTATGGTCACCTCAGGTATGTTATCTTGGTTATTTGATATCTCAGAGTAGCAGGAAGATGTTACCATCTTGTACTGAGGCAATAGCTAAAGCCCCACATCTGACCATTAGCCTATTATAGTACAGCACTTGATTCTGTTGCAAAGGGATTTCCACCATGTTTAAGGGTGGTGACTGTTGCCGCGACACCATTCTAGTTGATCTTGTGCAGTTGCTGATGCTTGAGCATGATTTTACAGTAGCAATCCCTCATTTTGTATCATCTCTCTTACTTAAAATGAAAGCTCAACCCCTCTCGACTGAAATCATCTAACTACATATGAACTTACACTTCTTTCTGATCCATCTATTTCTGTCATGTGCCGTCCTGTTTTAAATCTTGCATTTTGTTACCTACTGGTGAGAATGGTGAAGAGCATGATTGTGTTTCTGTGACTTCTGATCTGCTGACTTCTACGAAGGATTTAAAGGAGACTCCTTTACCCAACACAGAACTGGACCTATTTATGGATGGTTTCTCTGGAAGTGATCGAAGTGAAAATCTGGTTGCAGGAATATCTGTCTGCATTAATAGTGATATTTTGTTTCAACAAAGACTACAGGGTGTATATTCTGCCCAGGTAGCTGAGTTATTGGCCCTACAAAGGGCTTGTGAGTTAGCCAAAAACAAAGTAGTCAATGTCTACACCAATAGTCATTATGCTTTTGGTGTAGTGTATGATTTTGGGCAACTTTGGAAGCAGAGAGGTTTTTTAACCTAGTCAGGAACTCAAATTAAACATTTTATTAGAGGCTCTTTTGATACCTAAAGAACTGGTAGTAGTTAAGTGTAATGCCCATCAAAAGGGTGTAGATACTGTTTCAAAAGGAAATAATTTGGCAGATCAAGCTGATAAGCAAGTTGCAGAAGGACTTTGTGCAAAATTACATGTGATGTTATTGCAAGAATCTAACAGTGATGCTATGTTTGATTTCAAGACAGTATCAGCTTTCCAAGCTGAAGCATCACAGGGAGAAGTTCAGAGGTGGCTTAACGATAGATGCAGTAAACCTGACGATGGGTTATGACAACATCTGGACAGCCGACTGGTGGTGTCTGCCTCTTTGCTACCTTACCTGGTAAGGGCATGTCATTTACCAGCTCATGCAGGTAAGACATCTTTATTTAATCCAATTATCTGAAGTTGGTATGCCTCCTCATGTCTCCTCTTTGATACTTCATTATGCTAATAATTTTGCAATTTGCTTAGCTCATAATTTTAGCAAAAATGCAAACATCAGGGTTGCCTGCTTACCACCATCTTGGGGACCTTTTGTTAATGTGCAGCTGGACTTTGTATAGATGCCAAAAGTTTGTAATTTACAATTTATATTGATGGTGGTTTGCATGTTTTCTGCATGGATGGAAGCTTACGCATGCCACAAAGTGGATTCTGTAACAGTAGTTAAGAAACTGATATTTAATTCATACCTAGATTTGCTGTACTTTGTACTGTCAATAGTGACCAGGGAACTCACCTTAAATATTCCCTGATTAAAGAAGTATGCAACTTTTTTAATACTAAGTTGAGTCTTTACTGTCCCAACCATCCACAGTCATCTAAATTAGTAGAGAGGGTTAACAGGACCCTTAAAAATAAGATTTCACAGATTTTGTTAAAACAAACTTTAAATGCCCAGAGGCACTTCCCTTAGCATTGATGAGTATGAGAAGTACATTAAATACTACAAGGAAATTGAGCCCTTTTAGATATTAATGTGGAGACCATGATGGGCCTTCCAGCTACTCCCCCTGTATCAAACGAAGAATTAACTCTAAAGGATGATGCTATATTGTCTAACTGTGCAAAACGTATTAATTTCTTGCATCAGTATCCCAGAATTCTACAAAAATCTCTTCCTCAACCTCCTGGCCAGCCCTGTCACCAACTGCAGCCCAGTGATTGGGTTTATATTAAAATTTTCCAAAGAAAGAACTGTTTGAATCCAAAAAAGACTTGTGTGAAAGTTCCAGGTGAATCATCTTTGTCAGTGAAGAAAGATCGAAGTGCAAAGGACAAGTCATCTTCACCAGTGAAGTATTAAAAGAGAAAATCATCTCAGATTGCAGTCCATGATGAATCCAGGAACAGCAGTTACATTTGCTTTGTTTTTATTGCTGATCTTGTAAACTAGTCAAGAGAAAATATTCCTGTTGATTCTTCAATAATAATTAATATTAATATTAATATTAATAATAATAATAATACTGTGGACTTAAATGTAACAAACTGTTGGGTGTGTTCACATATACCTCATCATTCTAAGGTGGGAATTCTCACGATTCCAATCCCTGCATTATAGGTGACATTTGAAAAGGATCTAAGTGACACTAATCCAACTTGGCATAATGTGACTGACTTTTCAAAGGTTGTGTCTCTTCAGCTTGCAACCACAAATCATGGAGACACATCATATGCCAGAAATGGGACTGTGCCAGTAGGAACCAGCAAATGCAATGACAGTAGACATGAGAGTGTGCTGAACTCCTTACACTTAAAAAGCTATGACTGGGGGCATGGAATGGGCATGATAGAGGATCATTACTACATTTGCAGTGATCATGCCTATCCCTGGTTGCCTACAAACTGATCCTGATGTTGTGTGGGCTATATTACTCCCGCTATTCAACAGTTTGAGAACCCTCCAGCAGGAAGACTGAAAATAAATAGGCAATTCACCGGGCAGAACAAGTATGTTCAGTTATCTCCTGGGTAAGGAGTGCAAAGGACAATGCTTGAAATCACCATGCTTGCTCAAATTTTTCAGGAGATAGCAAACCATACTTCACATCACATCAGGATGGCAAATCGAGAAATGACTGAAATTTGAACTGTGTTGTTACAAAATCGGCTGGCACTCAACATAATGCTATCTGCCAAAGGAGGGGTCATGTGCCCACATAAGAAATCATTGCTGTTCTTATATTAGTAACTATCATGATGAACAAGAAAAGTTGGCCAGTTTCATGAAACAGAGGGCCAAGGATCTGGACAGCACATCTAAACAGTGGACACTTTTTGGATGGTTGGGCAGTGCATTTGGTAACCTAGGAACTGGTATATTACAAGCTATCATTACAATAATTGGTATTATTTTTTTTAGTTGTATTAATATTCTGTTCTAAAGGCTGTAATTACAAAATGTTTAACGTCATCTGCACATGCAATGCCACTTATAAAAGTATCTGATAATGAATTTAAGGTAAATGAAAAATCAATCACTGTAAATGATGAATACTATGATGCTGAAGCATATTTTATCAAGTTTTAAAAAATTTAAATATAATTGTGTGTGTTGCGTGACACTGATAGTGTCAAATGGAGGAGAACTGTTACGGAAAATATTATGTCTCATGATTATTCTTCATGAAATGCATATTAAATTGCAGTTTCTTCACAAATGAGTCAAATAAAATGTTTATAATATGCTTATGTTAAAAGCATAATGTAATATAGATGTATGATTATACAAAATACAGTTTTACATAAGTTGTAGCTTTATATTTCAAATGTCTTACAACTGCATTCTCTTCACTATCAAATTATAGTAATGTACTGACAGATAACTGAAGGCAAAGTAAGTGCTAAAGGAATTACGGGATGTTGTGATGTTATACTATTTTAAACAGTCTGGTTTCTGAATGTTAGTAGAATACACTGTGGCCTTCTCAGACTGGGGGATGAATCCTTGCAAGAATGTCTGTAAGATAGTATGTGTTGATACTGAATGGAATAAGGTCAAAGAGTAAGATTCGTAGACCAGATGGTCTATGTTTTAAAAAGGCATATTGTCAAGTGTCCACTTGAAGGTCTAAGCGAGAATGACAAGGGCATAAAATAATTAAAAATACACTGATTTGTAAAAATCTATGTAACGTCAAGGTTCTACATGGATGAAATTGATAAGAAAAGGTACAAAATAATGCTTTTTTTTGTTCTGAGAGACTGATCTGAAAATCTTGGTAGGCATCCTCCCAGCTCTGTTTACTGAATAAATCAGTACTTTGCACATCCTAAAGTGCTATTCTTGACTCAAGACTAAAATGTAAAACACTTTATTATTTATTTGTGAACTTTAACAACTCATTCATCCCTAACTATAATCAGGTATCTATCCTGTTGGTATGAAAGTGGGTTTTTAGAATGTGCACTGGCACAAGCGGTTAAAGAGTTGGAGTACAGGGCTCCAGGCAGGTATATGTTTAATAAGTATGGAACAGACAGCTGTAGTTATTGGTAAAATGATCTGAGATCACTAAAAATGAGAGCCCTTTATGGTTTCCAGTAAAAGGTACTTTTGATAAGAAAATTTTAGAAAATCTATAAAATAAATTGAAACAAGATATCAGACTCTTGTTGGTCAGTTTTTAATGACTGACAGGAAGAACCTAAAAATAAGGAAAAGGCATCTGTAGTTAGAACCTTAAAACATAATTCATCTAGTTTAAATTTACAGCTGCAGCTGGCTAATAGAACAGTAAATACATTATAAAAATGCACAGATAAGAAATCCATTTCTGAGTTTGTATCCATTAAGATGGAAAAGTTATCAGTCATACGGCCAGAATCATCTGATGATGACTGGCCTCCATCAACTTCTGCACCCCCTCCACCTTATGACCTACCTGTGCTGTAAGAAGCTGACAGTTCTCCTTCTCTGACAGGGCATATGGAGGTAAATTTTGCAGAAACAACTACCACTTCTACAGATTCAGCAAAAGTTCCTTCCAGCATTTTCAGTCATCTCTCTTGGCCGGTTTATAACACTAGACTCTGTCAACAGTATTCAGTACCCACTGTAAAAATCTCAGATCAGATGTTAATGAGTATAGCTAATAAAGGAAACAGCTGTACCACAGACATAAATACAGAATAAAAGCTAAACATTTTGGAAAGTTAAAAAGACTTCCTAATAAAAGTTCATCATCAAAAACTAACGCACTTTGAGCAAAACTAAGCACATTATAATCCAATTCCCTATTGTTATAAATGGGGAGGAATATCATTGGTCATCCCCTGCTAAGCAAAATGCAGAGAGGAGACAGTTTCTGACTCTTCTACTGATTCTGGTAAACCTCCTATGCAAATACACCCTTTACAAGAAGTACCAAATCCAGCAGCAGCTAGTGATAGTGAGGATGATATGAGTCGTATGACAATGGAATTTTCAAACCATTGTAGATTCTCTCCCTCCTATTCAAACACATTCAGAAAATTTTGCAAAAATCTTAGAAGGACATGCACAGTTGCAAAACCCTAGTATCGAAGACCCGAGAGCAGTATTAAAAGCTTCCCCACTCCCTGATATTTTTAGAAAAATATGGAACAAATCGAACATAGGCAATAACATTCCAAAGCATCCAGATCATGGATATCTAGCTGCTAGAAGTAAACTATTAAAAATCATTACTAGAGCATGCCTCCAACCCCTAAATGGGCAAGAAAGAAAGCCATTGTACAGAAAGAGAACAAATCTATTGGTGTGTTTACAATGCATGATAGATACATTTGAAGCCTTCAGAAGGTGCAGCTGCCAGAGGGTTGTCAGCTGTTTTTGTAGACTCCACCCATACAAGAACAGATTAGTTTAGGCATTCATGATATTGTAAATCAGCTACAATATGTAGCAGACAATATACATAGGGGAGAAAAAGAACAGGAGGAAAAGCTTGCTGACATCCATGTTCAACAGTTCGATACTGACTCTCAACAGCAGGGAAGAAGAAGAAGAAATTGTGGGGAAAGACATAGATTCTGATTTTTTTCAGCAATCCCCAGGACAATATTAGCAAAATTATTATCCGTCTGATTCGCCACCACCACTGCAAGGTGCACCACATTTAAATGCTTGTTTTGATTGTGGACAAACTGGCCATTGTTGAAATGAGTGTCTATTGTCTGGACAGCAAGTACCACAACAGACTGAAAGAAACCCTCCTGTGTGGGACACTGCCTGGCAGCCACTGGTGTGGCAGCAAACTTATTAGGACAGCTTTAGCATGAGTCACAGTTATTTCCTTTGGTACCAATTGACATGATAGTCCTTTTGTCACTTTTTCAGTGCAACATACATCAATTCTATTTCTTGTTGATACATGATCTACTAGATCTATGAATACTTCAGCAAATACTGAACATCTTCCACTTTCTAAACACATGATTTTGGGTGCGAGCATATACAGAGTTCCTTTAGACGATCCAGAAATTAAACTTTTCCCTATTCAAATTGGTCTGCTAAAAGATCAGCATGCTTTTATTACAGGAAATTCAGTCCTTCTAACTTCATTATGTATGGACCTATTATGTAAACTTAGATGTACTGTTTATTGCACACCTAATGGTACATTTCTAGATGTACCTAATGAATCTTTTAGATTACATTCAAATATTATGTGTATGGATGAAGATACCCCTTTTTGCCAGTTTAACATCAAAACAAAATGAGGCAAATGCTGGTATGGAAGAATTAAATGCAATCCCTCTGCAGCCCTGGACTACCTATGAAAATGAATTAGGGCTGATTCAAGATGCAGAACCTGTGTGTATTACATTCCAACCTTTTTTAATTACTCTATGTCTTTTGGGTTTTTAATGCCATGATGGGTATGGACCCCATTCCTAAGTCAAAGCATGATTAAAATTCATGAAATTAGTATTGTTTCAGTCTTTGATGTTGGTAGAAGTTCTCTTCGCAACACCCACAATGTGTCAAGTAATCCCTCCTGCAGTTCATATTGTGTTGAGAGGCTGGCTTAATGGTTAAGGTGTTTGCCTTACACACACAAGTTACATGTATCGATAACATATATAAGTATGATTGTAATTTTTTTTTTTATAAGACCTGTTGTTCCTACTACTATTGGAACAGTCCGGGTATCCTTCTTCCATGTTACCCTCATTTTTGCCTGCAAATCCTGTGAGCACTTGCCTAGGGTAGTTCAGTATCCTTTGTCAGTAGAAGCAAAGAAAGAATCTGTACCTGTTACTTCTGCCTTGTTACAAAATATATCATTGTCTCAACTCACAGTTCTTGTAACACTCCTATTTTACCAGTTAAGAAACCAGTAAAAAGTACATATAGATTTGTACAAGATTTAAGTGCAGTGAATGCTGTGGTTGTGACAGCATTTGCAATCATTCCTAATCCTGCAACAATACTGAGTTCTAGCCCTTCAGATGCCACAATTTTCTCAGTGAAAGATATTTCATTCACCTTTTTTTTCTATCCCTATATATCCAGATAATCAATATCTGTTTGTATTTATTTACAGAGGACAGCAGTACCCTTGGAATAGATTGCCACAAGGGTATGTAGACTCCCCCACTCTTTTCTTTTGAGAAATGAAAAAAAAATGTTAAACAAAAGTAAATTTCTTTCTGGGTCTACTTTGATTTAATACACAGATGATTTCCTTCCGGCCTTCAAAACTATGCATGACTGCAAACAATACATTATTTTTCTTTTGATTCAGTTAGCAGAATTAGGATTCAAAGTTAATAGAGACAAATTGCAGTTATAAAATTGCAGGTTTGGTACTTGGGACATCTTATTTCAGAAGGTGCTTGACAAATTTTTGCCTTTACGTATTGCTCTGATCCAAATGGACATATTGCCCTACTACATTAAAATAATTGGAAGCCTATCTGGGACTAATGGGTTACTGCTGATAATAGATTTCTAATTAATCAGAAGTATTGAAACCCCTGTTAGGCTTTTTAAAGAAAGATACCCCTTAACCATTACCCTGGCAGAATTATCAAGAGCAAGGTTTTGTACAATTGTAAACACTACTTTTAAATCCTCCTGCATTTGGGTTTCCAGATTATTCTAAGAAATCTTTCTTATTTGTAGTGAAAGAAATAAAGTGGCATTAGGATTATTAGCACAACATAGAAATGATGGTTTTAGACCTATTGCCTATTTTGAATTTTGGTTCTGTAGCTGCAGTACCTCCGCACTGCCTTAGGGTGGTGGCCATGACAGCACACTTAGTAGACAGAGCAGTTGAACTGACTCTCGGGCATGAAACTTATGTGGCAGTTCTGCATAACCTTTGTTTATAGATTGTTCGATGCCCACCACTTAACCCTGTTTCTTTAATCAATACAGTGGATGAAGTAGAACCTCATGATTGTGTTGTTTTTACTAACAATGTGCATCCTCCTAGATTACACCTAAAAGACATTCCTTTACAGAATCCAGACCTAATTCTTTTTTGTGGATGGCTCCTGTTTGAAGAGATGATGGTGAACTCACAGCATCCTTTTCTGTTTGCATACTAAACAGAATTTTGTAAACTGGACAATTACATGGAAATGTGTCTGCACAAGTAGCTGAGCTGTGGCTATTACTGAAGCCTGTAAGATTAGCAAAGATCAGTCAGTAACAATTTTTACAGACTCTTGCTACACTTATGGAGTAGATCATTTTCAAACAATTTGGAAAGAAAGAGGTTATTTAATATCAGCAAGAGCAGTTATTAAAATGCTATTTTTTGCTAATGATTTGTTGTATTTCTTATTATCAAGAGAGCTGGAGTAAAGTGTAAAGTGTGCTGCCTATAAGACTAATGATTCATTTGTAACAAAGGGTAATATGTTTGCAGATATGGCGGCAAGACAGGCTGCATTATCTTATCCTGTTCAGGCTATATTTTTACAGCAACTGAGTGAAAATAACAACAAATTTTTCTTTACAGGAGTTATTGTCTTTTTAAGATCAGACAGGACTCTGAGAGAATGAAATGTATAGGCAATTGCTGTAGTCACTCTCTGAGCCTATTATGACACCATCCACAGAGTCAACTAATAACCCCACAAAATTTCTTAAATCAGTTGGTAAAAGTCTACAACCTACCTTTTCATTTGGGCAAAATACTTTAATGAAACAGATTTCCAGTCATTGGTATATGTCTCATCTCTCAGAAGTTGTTCAATATTTTGTAAATACTTCTGTACTTTGTTTAGAGCATAAAATATCTAAATCATTACCTGTACCTGTTCAGTCATTGAAGAAGCCTTGAAGACTATTCTGTTATTTGCAGTGGGACTTTAGTGCACTTTCTCTAGTGCAGAAAATTAGCTATGTACTAGTTGTGGTTGACATTTTATCTGGATGGGTAGAAGCATATACGGGTATGAAGAAGGATGCAGACATGGAAGCAAAGACATTTTTTGACTGAATTAATTCTCAGATTTGGTGTTCCATAATACATTCATTCTGACCAGGCCTCCCATTTTACTAGGCAGGTAACACAGCAACTTTGCAAAATCTTGAATGTTAAATTGTAGTTTCATTGTACCTATAGACTACAAGTTTCAGGGATAGTGGAGAGAGCCTATCAGACATTAAAGATCAGTTTGTGAGGAAACTGGATTCAAATGGCAAGAAGCATTACCTCTAGTTCTATTTAGTATTAGAAGTGCAGTTAGTACTACAAGAAAGTTGTCCCTTTGTGCAATCCTCATGGGCACACCCATGAGAATGCCTACTACACCTCTCCCTAAAAAACATAGAATTTCAAGATGTTGATTAATCCATACTTTAGTATTGCAAGTCTCTCTGTTCTAGTTTTCAGAAATACCATATGTCATTCTGCATGAAGTCCAGTTACCCACAGAGCAGGACCATTGTGGCCTGCAACCTGGAGACTCTGTCTACATTAAAGTACAGTCTTGAAGAAACTCACTCAGCCCCAGATGGAAAGGACCATACTTATTTTGCTCACAACTGCTGCCTGCTGCTTCCATCCATTGTGAGGGCCTCCCCACCTGGATCCATGAGTTACTTGTCAAGAAAACCCACCCTTGTGAGGAGTACACCTGAGATCCCATTGATGTCAGACCATATGAACCAGCAGAGGCTATCACCAGCAAAACCAGGCAAAAAATAGTGATATTGTTGCATCCAGAAGGGACAGGCAGTGATGTTTTGCCATCTAAACCAAATCCACATCCAACTGTGAATTGTTTGCCAGCCATCTTAATTCCCCATCCACCATTGAGATGGGATTCAAAAATGAATGCAGTTAAGCTACCACTTTTACCAGATCAGGAAGTTAAATCACATGATTCCACTACCTCCTTCTAGCCTGACTTAAACTCTAGTGACTCTTCTTCAACACTGATAACATTTTTTCCTTGCTTCTGAATCCAATATCCCAGATCCATCAGACCTTTTGGACATTGATATAGACATTGCTTTCTCCAGACAACATTCCTTTTTGAAATCATCTGCAATTAAAGCTTTTAGTCAAAGATTATTTGGTGATCAATTTAGCATGAACAATGGTCAACCAACTCAACATCCCTGTTTACAATTTCTTCAAAATCCTGTCCAGCCCCAATATGCTCATTTTTTTCTATGGCCCTATCATCAGGACAGTAACTGTGATGATTTTCATCATTATTTTATTTTGCTTGCTTTTGCCATCTGGAACTGTAACTGCATCATCATCTGTGACTATTGGAACTATAAGTAATGAATTATTTCACAATAGGCATGCACAGTTTGCTAAAACAGAGACAGGCATTTGGTTAAAACTGAATCAAGAGCACCTGATTGGCATCCCACATTTAATATTTTTTCTGCTGTCTTGCATACCTATACACAAACTCTCAACATTAGTAACTGCTGGGTTTGTATTCATATTCCTACAGCACATGATGGGAGTATTCCATTGACTCCTATACCAGTGACCTATTCAGAGCTTCATACTACATTTTATCTTATTTTTCTTGCTAAAAATCAGAATAGACATGTTCCACCCACTTTACTGTAATGGCTCTTCGACTAGCAATAACTAATAAAAAACATGCTTGCCATTGCAAAAACAGAACACTTTTTGTTAGAATTAGTGTTTGCAATTTTACCTGGACATTTTATGATGGGGCTGGAGTTCAGGGCATGGCAGCATTATGTGATTATTACTACATTTGTGGAAAACAAGCTTATCCCTGGCTACCTACAGATTGGACTGGTTGTTGTTATATAGGTTGTGTTATTCCAGCTATATTATATGCAGCTGTTTTACCTGAAGGAAAGATCTGTAAAGCTCAATGCAGAACAGACACTAAAGACATTCCTAACTCAGTTGGAAAGATTGATGCCTCCTGTGTTTATCATAATGCTGTACAAAAATGCATTTAAAGGGCTTGCTCATGTGCATTTTGGTGATGGGGTAATTTCTGGACCAAGTATTATACCTGCTTATGGGGTGGTGAAGCTTATCTGAGAACTTAGTAAATTGTCTAAACGCTTTGAGATTTTGAGTAATTGTACGTTTAAGTCCATTATTTTGATTATAAAAGAAATTACTGCAATGTGCATTGTGGTGCTATAAAACTGCATGGCACTTGACTTTACCCTCATCTTTAAAGGGGTTACTTGTGCACTCATCCAACTGGAGTGCTGCTCTTTTATTCCTGATAAAACTGGTGCCACCCATAGTTACCTGGAAATAATTCAGAAAGTCACAGAACTTTCACATGCCAAAGAAGCTGATAGTTCTCAATGGGCATGGTTAACCAACCTTTTCTCTGGACGGGGAGGAGGAATTTTAAAGTTGTTTATACTTATAGCTACTGTAATACCTACCTATGAACCTATATCAAACAAAGCTCCTCATTAGCACTCTTCAAGAAAAATCTTGATGATTGGATGGGAAATATGAAATTCACCCCAGGGATCACCTCTGTGGCTCTGCTCGACAGTGGCACAGGAAAATAATTTTCTTGGGTGGCAAAAGCCAGGGTACCTTTTTGGCTGGGCTTGTATAGGCCCCAGGGCCGAAAGCCTAGTACCTACCTATGAACCTATGAACCTATAATTTCATTCTTAGGACTTATTCTTTTCATGGTAAAAGCATGCATTTTAAAATTATCAGGAATGTGGACAAAATGTCAACATGAAAATGCAAAGAACTGAATAAATACCACTTACCATAATTGATAAGAATCATAACACAGTAGAAGATGAAAATAAAATGTTGCAAGATTTTAGTAAAATATATGATAATATAGACAAAGAATCAGAGAGAATGTGAAAATAAATATGATAGAGATTGTATTCCTGAAGAATGTTTACAGTATTCAGATTGTATTTTTGTTCCATCAAGACATAGGTATGTTTTCATTGCCAATAAGACTATATTTTTGAAATGACTGTGTTAAGTATGTTCATGTCAGGGACAGAAGGAGACAGCATATGAAGAATGTCTGACAGCAAGTGAAAAAGTGTCTGTTCATCAGAGGATTTGTAACCATTGTCCAGCCATAGAAAAATGTTATGGCTTGGATGATATTTTACAGCATCAGATGGGGGGAATGTGAAAGGCATGGCATATAGTGAACACAGAATCTTAGTGTGTACATTTAATAAAAAATGGACTCTTGTATGTTTTTGGTATACATCTGATGATTTACTTCATGCCTAATATTAGTAACTGCTGACAGGCATACCTCTCAACCATACTGAATTCCTCAGAATTTCTCAGTTTTGAGGCTAAAATAATGGGGTGCCATGAATTCCTGAATGGCCCCTTCAAATCACTATTTTTTTTCTTTATTTACACTTTTTTTGATAATGCTGACATCATCATTCATCACCAGCATATCCTGCAATGTCATTAATGTGCAGGGGAATGCATAATGACATTTTATTTTATTTTTATTTATTTTATTTTTATTTGTTGGGGCTAGTAGTCTAGGAAGAAGAATTTTTTCAGTAGAGAGGGAGATACATTCTAAGAAGAAGTAAAAAAGTTATACACACAAAAATTATATAAAAAATGTAACAGTACTACTAATAATAATGAACATCTAGAGTTTAGTAATTAGAGTTAGTAGTAAAATAAAAAAAAAAAAAAAAAATAACACTCTTATGTAAAATACTAGTACAGGGTTAGTTTTGGAAATAATGTGGATGGGAATAAGGGTTTTGTTGGGTAGTAATAGAGATAGACTAATCAGGTTTATGACAGAGCAAAAAGCCAGTGATTTTGGATGCCTTTTTTTTTTTTTTGAGGCAGACAGTAAGAGTTTGTTAGTTTTGTTAAGCTAGTAACAAAATTTTTTCCATTTGACCCAATAGCATAGCATTATTAGAGAGTTACAGCATTTATTTACTTGTTTGTTTTTGTTGTCTAAGTTTGAGAGGGAGAGATTTTAGAGAGAGAGATTTTTATGGAGAGTTAGGAGTTGAGAGAGGTTATTAGGTGGGTTGGTGTAGAGTTGTTGATGATGGAAGGAAGATAGTTTGAAAAAGATTAATTTTGAAACTCAGGCCAACCTAGAAGTTGTAAAGTTGAGGCAGTGATGAGTTCTATAGGGATTACCAGTAGCAGCAGCGCTTAAGCTGGCATAGCAGGTTTTAGTGAAGCTAAGGCTGGTTTTAGCATATAGAAGAGTTGATAGAGAATAACATATAAGATTAGCTGTGGAGAAAATAGAAGAAGTTTGGTTTTGGCATTTAGTAAGAGGAGGAAGCGATTAGAACCATGTTTCTACTGTAGTGAATACTTTTTGGTGAGAGAGGTTAGTTCTGGGGGGTAAAGAGCAGAGCAAATGAGAGTGTTGAATCATCTGCATTGAATGCAGGGTTTTGAGAGTTGAAGTGGTTGAAAGATCATTAATGAAGATGGAAAAAAAGGGATAGAGATGAGGAGCTGAAAACCCCCCAATGGAAACAGGCAGTAGAGAGAGATGATGTGTCCAGAGAAAGAACAGCTTGTTTCTGTCAGTGAGGTAAAGAAAAAACCAATAGCTGAGGAGGGGGATTCAAGAGAGTAGGTTGTTGTTACGGTTCTGGTTTATAGTCTCTACAAAAAAGTAGTAGGCAGTGGTAGTACTGACTGTGATGCAATGCCATGTGGGCAGTTAGCTATTATGTGTTT
Organism: Protopterus annectens; assembly: GCF_019279795.1. Lineage (NCBI taxonomy): Eukaryota > Metazoa > Chordata > Ceratodontiformes > Protopteridae > Protopterus > Protopterus annectens. The sequence continues at coordinate 1,877,177,661 of NC_056725.1, read as the reverse complement.
ATCAGCAGAGGGGTACAAGGTTTTTAGCTAAAGTAGTCTGAGAATATGTGATGTTGGGGAAGGTGTTTTGGAAGTTCCTGGTGAGAGGAGTTTATTTTGAAAGTTTAGAATTGTTAAGATGGGTTTGTTGAAGGTCAATGTATCTGTTTATGAGTATCCAGTCTAAATGCTTTCGATTAGTGTGTGTATTGAGCCTGGTAGTTAAGGTAATGGTTTGGGAGGGGAGGAAGGTGGAGTGATATTTAGGTGGTTTTAAAAAGAATACACCACCCCTTTTTTTTTCTTTTGAGACGGAGTCTTACTATATATGTTGTATTTTTGGGGAATTATTTCAGTGTCTTTTAGTAGGTTTGTTTTCAGGAAGGTTTCAGAGAATATCAAGATGTCCGATTAAGAAGCTGTTTGATTATGGTGGTATATATATACTGGGGGAGAGAGAGAGATGGACAGGGTAGTGGATGGTGGAGAGTAGTAGGAATGATAGTGAATGCTGGCTATGCAGATAGGGTAGCCATGGTAAGATGAGAAAGTAGAGAAGGCAATAGAGTGTATGGGAAGGGGTTGTAATGGGAATCTACTGTAGAGTAGATGTAAGGTAAAAGGATAGATAAGGAAGAGATGTAGAGAGTTGGAATGGGAAAAAACAGTGTGGGTGTGTGTTGAGGTAATCAGAAATGCTGGTAGAGATGCAGGAGCAAACAGTATATGGAAGGAGGAGAAAGGCTTAGGAGATAGGGAAAGTAACTAAAACTTTAAGGCCAGATTCTAGGTATGAGAAGTAGTGAAAGAGAATGAGTATCAAGGAAAAAGAGTAAATGTAAAGGCAGGAGTAGGGGGATAAGAGAGGAGGTGGTACCTGCTAGGCAACAAAGCACAAGGAAACTACTACACACTCTAGTTGGCTGAAAAGCAGAGGCTAAATCATCAGTAGAGCCATAAATATAATATTTTTTGGTGATAGAGGAGGGAAGGGAATAAGATAGTCTTAGTAGTGTACTGTATAGGCAGGCGGCAGAAGGAAGGGCAGGCAGTCAAATATCAAAAAGGATTGAGTTGAGAAATTATCTAGGGGAGGGAAAACGTAGGAGGGAGAGAAAAAAAAAAAAAAAGTGTTAGCTTTTCAGTTAGAGTGAAGGTATATAGGAAACCAACAAAAAAACTCATCATGAGACCATGCCTGACTCCTGACTGCCTGAAAGAGAGTTTTAAAAAAATAAAAAAGTTGTTTATGGCCACAGGGCACAGGCCTGCTCACGACTTGTGGCACAAGGATACACTTTTTGGAATTTTTTAAAAAGTGGACATGACTGTTTTTTTTTTTTTAATATTGACCCTTTTCACTGGCATTGCCTGGCTTTGGATCCATTACTTGATGCAAACTATCCCTTTTGCAAGTCTCCATAAAATAAGATGATGAGGGTGCAGAATGAAAGCTGGGTGTCACATGATACTAAGAGATCCATTATAATAAAAAGTTAGACCCTAAATACCCTTATAAATAATACAGATGCTACAGAGGCAGTTAGTCTGTTCCTGCTGGGGGCAGTAAGGTTGAAAGGTGATATGAATAGCTCACCCAAGTGTAGTAACTTAATAAACTAAATAATTTGTCTATAGCAGTACTCGTGCAAGTGTTGTATGCCCCCTTCTTTTAATGAGTCCTTTACTGTTTCTTCCTTGTAGAAATAATATGGTGCAATCATAATGCATCTCACACATGCACTTCAAATATGTAAACATCTTGCTGTTTGGCTCACAGCACTCTGTATTACATAATGCTGCATTAAATTATTTTTTTTCTTGATGCATAAACACAATATTGAAGGATCTGAAAGAGAGATAATAAGTTGTTTGCAAAGGTAAGTGCTTTTTCTTGGAGCTGCACCTATTTTTATTTGGACTACACCAGTCTTCCCTGAAGGGTAGTCATGTTTACACATTATATTTGGGTTGCATGTAAAATGTTGTGTTTGTTTATTAATGTGATGCCCCTGCACTGACGCAGTAATCAAGGAGCCTCAATCCTCACCACTGGCAACAGGGGGGATGTCCACACTGTGAGGATGACAAGTACACACACACAGTAAAGTGCAATATCCCTTAAGAGCACACATAGATCACAGTCAGTCTGGTGCTGGTTTCTCCCTCTTTCTCCACCCAATAAGATTCCCCACTGGCACAGCTATAGAGTTGAGATCTCAGCTGAGTGGCCAAGTTAAGACCTCCAGCACCCTCTCTGTCCAACCAGTTCTTCGTGTCCCTGCCCAAGAAGCTAACACACACTCTTTGAGATTTGATTTATACATAAACACACACACATGCACACACACACACACACACACACACACACACACACACACACACACACACACACACACACACACACACACACACACCTGTGAAACGCTGGCACAGGTTTACTAGCTAGGCCCCCTTCTGCCCAGACTATAAGGTAGTTATCACTGTCACCAGCCAACTCTTTATCAGCTACTTTAAGGCCCTTAGCAAAGGGTGCCCAATCTTACTGTGTAATGTTACTATTAATCCAAATGGTAGTCTGACCAAGAGCAAGGCTATTTAGGAGTGGCCTGTACAGTGTCACCATATACAGTGGATATAAAAAGTGCACACACCCCTGTTAAAATGCCAGGTTTTTGTGATATAAAAAATGAGACCACAATAAATAATTTCAAAACTTTTCCCACCTTTAATGTGACCTGTAGCCTGTACAGTTCAATTAAAAAATAAACAAATATGTTAGGGGAAAATATTAAAAATAAAAAATGTACAATACGCTGGTTGCATAAGTGTGCACACCCTTAAACTAATACTTTGTTGTGTGTGCACACCCTTGAACTAATACTTTGTTGAAGCTCCTTTTGATTTAATTACAACATTCCATCTTCTTGTGTAGGAGTCTATCAGCATGGCACATCTTGACTTGGCAATATTTGCCCACTCTTCCTTGCAAAAGTGCTCCAAACCTGTCAGATTGCAAGGGCATCTCTTGTGCACAGCCCTCTTCAGGTCAACCCACAGATTTTCTATTGGATTTAGGTCTGGGCTCTAGATGGGCCATTCCAAAAATTAAATTTTCTTCTGGTAAAGCCATTATTTTGTTGATTTGGATGTATGCTAGGGATCATTGTCATGTTGAAAGGTGAAATTCCTCTTCATCTTCAGCTTTCTAGCAGATGCCTGAAGGTGTTGGGCCAAAAGTGACTGGTATTGGGAACTGTTCATAATTCCCTCCACCTTGACAAAAGCCCCAGTTACAGCTGAAGTAAAGCAACCCCAAAGCATGATACTGCCACCACCATGCTTCACCATGGAGATGGTGTTCTTTTGGTGATGTGAATTGTTGTTTTTACGCCAAACGTACTTTTTGGAATTGTGGCCAGAAAGTTCAATCTTAGTCTCACCAGACCATAACACATTTTCCTACATGCTTTTGGGGGACTTAATGTATTGTTTTGCAAATTTTAGCTGGGCCTGGATGTTTTTCTGTGTAAGAAAAGCCTTCCGTGTTACAACCCTACCCCATAGTCCAGACATATGGAGAATACTGGAGATTGTTGCCACATGTAGTACCCAACCAGTACTCACCAGAAATTCCTGCAGCTCCTTCAGTGTTGCTGGAGGTCTCTTGGCAGCCTCCCTGACCAGTTTTCATCTTGTCTTTTCATCAATTTTGGAGGGACGTTCAGTTCTTTGCAACATCACTGTTGTCCCATATTTTCTCCACTTTTTGATAACTGTCTTCACTGTGTTCCATGGTATATCCAATGCTGTGGATTTTTTTTTACCCTTCTCCTGACTAATACCTTTCAACAATGAGATCCCTTTGATGCTTTGTAAACTCTCTGCGAACCATGGCTTTTGCTGCAGCAGGCAACTGAGTAAATGTCAGGAAAACCCTACTAGGACAGCTGAACTTTATTTGGGGTTAATCAGAGTCTCTTTAATTGATGGCAGGTGTGTACCCAAGAAGACTGAATACTGTAATTAAATCAAAAGGTGCTTCAACAAAGTATTAATTTAAGGGTGTGCAAACACAACAAAGTATTTGTTTAAGGATGCACACACTTATGCAACCAGCATATTGTACATTTTTTATTTTTTATATTTTTCCCTTAACATATTTGATTGTTTTTCATTTGAATTGTACAGGTTATAGATCACATTAAAGGAGGGAAAAGTTTTGAAATTATTTATTCTGGTCTCATTTTTATATCACAAAACTCTGGCATTTTAATAGGGGTGTGTACACTTTTTATACCCACTGTAGATATGCAAGTATGCTAAGAGCTTAAATATCTCTAAACTGACCAGCCACAATTAAAAGGTTTCAATATATTTAATAATAAATTATAAAAGAACAAGGCAATACATAGTAAGTAATCAGTTACACCAGAGTTCAAAATCACAAGAAGTATTTAAAACAACATTGCAGGACAGTCTCAAATAAATAAAGAAAACATCTAAATTATAGTTTACTATATTCCTATCTGAATCTAAAAGAGTTACTATGCCCTAAAAACTTAACTTACAGCAAGGCAAGGTGAGTCGATGTTTCTCAGCTGATGCTGTCAGGTCAAAGCCAAATACAAAACACCCTGTTTCGCTCTCTCAGAGAGTTTTTAAATTAATTTCAAATATTACTGCTGGGTTAGCTTGGATGACATCACTTTTTGTCACCTGACTTTAGTTCCCAAGCTAAAACTTAATTAATTTGAAATATTACTGCTGGGTTAGCTTGGATGACATCACTTTTTGTCACCTGACTTTAGTTCCCAAGCTAAAACTCCCTTTTGTCAGAAACTACAGAATGTTAGCATCTCCCTGTGAAAAACACATATCTCTCAGATGTTTGTAGATCCTAGAAGTCATAAAACAATAAAACACTTCTACATCTCAGACCTAGTAATTGCTTCTCTTTCAAAGCAATACAAAAAACTTCTAGCTCTAGACGTTGTGTCTGCTACTGCACTGAAACTGAGAGATAACATAATTTGTTTATGGTCCAGCAATTAATAAAAAACACTTTAATTTCAACAATTTCTTTGAGTTTTGCAAGTTAACCCTCTGTGTTCTACTTCCACTGTTAAAACATATACATTTACACAATTACAGTATTTTATATACATTTTGTTTTCTTCCAGCAGGGCATGCTGTGATTGCATCCTTTAAGATCAGTACTTTGCACACACTTCTGTGGTAACAGTTTGATATGTATATAAGATACACTTCTAATATAGTGATTGCATCATGCTGATACTCACCATTTACAAAAATTCCAGATAGCTGGGCTGGCAGTATCTCCTTCTGTTACATTTCAATATAAATCATATTAATTTTCACAAATGACATATAATTATTTTACAAAATTCCAATTAGCTGGGCTGGCAGTATTTCCCTATGTCACAATTAACATTTCACTCCAAAGCTGATGTCAGCAGGCTGACTAAATCGATAACTGGAATGTTTTCTTGCCTTCCTCTTTTCAGCCTTTTTTTAATGTGTAGGGTTAACCCATGGCAGGGACTGTTTTAATTCTATAAACATGTGGAGAAACTCCTGTGGATAAGCAGCCAGCCTTGGTTCTAAAACCAGAACCCCCAAAGGTACCTACACAACAGCTGTGAGGACAGAGTTAAATTCTGAGTCAAATTTGGGACATCTGTGAAAATCAGAGGCAGTTGTGAGGTAATCATGATGCATGAGTAAGCATGTGAGTCTGGCATATGAAGGACTAAAGTAAACATGTAGATGTCATGTTGATTTGCTGTATGACAAATAATATATAGAGTGGCTGTTTGAAAATTAAATAGATGGTGTAGCATTAGCAATTTATTTTCAGAAGTTTTTAAACTGTAACCATATGCAAGGCAGATTTGATTGGCATGGGGTTCCTTCCTCTAACACTTTTCTGGCATTTTCATTGGGGTAGTATGACATATAAGCAATGGTGAAGAGGAGAATATACTAGAAATAATGACTTTCTTGAGAGGAAAATGTAATTGCTTCTTTTGGATTTTAAAATGGTAACTTCAGACATTGTCTTTTGTTTTGTGTGTACTTTAAGAACATCTGGAGGGCTGTTTTCAATTTGTTTCTCAATTGTCTCCTATGGGACAAGTTAGCTTGCTTTGACAGAAAGTGATTATTTCTTTAAATAACAAATATTAAAATATATTCTTCTCTGGGTTATGGAGACTAAGGTTTCAAGAACAGCCTGTTCAAGAGAGCCTTAGGGTGGCGCTTCTTGATGATGTCACTGACAGGAGAAACCCACTACTGTGTGGCAGGTAGTTGGAGTAACTAATGAATAAGTAGCATGTGGGCTACTTGAAATGTTAAAATATCACTGGGCTTGCACCAACAAGTTTGAGGATAACTGTGTGCTGACATTTTTGGAGGAGGTTAATAGCTGAACTAAACAGGTATCCAGGAACAAGCAGCGGACTTAAAAGTAATGTGGAACTAGATTTTGGAGCAGCATGCAGACTCAACAAGGGTTAGTGTAAGGAGGACCTTAATCTCCCTGAACTAGCAGCGGTAAGCCAGTATTATATATATTATTTTGAAAAGCAGGATTAGTATTTCTGGAGTATGTAAGAAATTTGCTATCAAGACCATAGAAAAAGTCACAGTTCGCAAACAAAAAGTATTTGAGATGCCTTTTCTCTTAGGTGTGTGCCATACCTCTCAATCTCTCAGAGCAAGAAATCTGGACAAAGCAAAAAATAGGGACAAATTTTAAATATTGCTCCCATAAACTCAGATACTTGCTAGAATAACAGGTTTTGAATTGTTATGTATTTTCTGAGGGATATGAATTATTTATTATTATTTAGTGACTTCAATCTTCATATTGGTATCCCCCAATTCCATTGGAATGGACTGGGTTACATGATTATGTATGCAAATTTTATGTTAATCAACACCCGATTTTTGATCAGTTGTACCTACTTTTCATGGACCTTTGTCCAGATTTTTGATGTTTCCAAGTTGAGAGGTATGCTGATAGGGTAGAAATGTAAAAAGTTGTGTTTTCTGTAGAAAGTAAAATTATGGAATTCGGAACTCCTTTGGAAAGTCATTAACAAGGAGTCAAGAAATCTTAGTTAACAAAATGAATGCTGTAATATTAATTTTTATTTGGTCAGTGGTTGTTCTATCGTTGTTGCAATAATGTTGCTTTTAATGAAAAAAAAAGTATAAAAATGTCTTTATTCTGGTGTTCAAGTTGACAGGACCTTGCTTGATTTCCTTGTCACCCATGTATGTGTTTCTCTTTGCAATAAAGGAAGTTATTATTCTCTGTTGAACTGTGTCGTGTGAAAGTTATTGGGTAGCTTAACAAACCTTTTGTCTCATTTCATCTTTCCTCACGCCTTCTGTTTTTGAGTAACATGTTTATTTAATTCCAACAATCATATTTATTAAAACAGGTCAATATTAATTCCCCAGCTAATATGAAGCTCTACAATATTCCTCATATGAATAACATTAGGCTGGGGCAAAGCATCTCCTGTATGGCTTATTGAAGATGACGTAAGAAGGCTCCTAGGGAGTATGTGAGATGACATACTCATTCTAAGAATGGATTAAATGTTGTGATGATTACAATGTATGAGAAGTATGACAGCTCATATAAGGGATCTCACATTAATGACCTGACTCGATTATTTGCAGACTCATCAGAATTCTATTAAAGTAGTAATATTGCTACCTGTAACTCTGGCCTCTTTACAGACATCAGCAGATCACTAGAGTTATTCATTTGAGAGGGCTCTGCTTCTTCTGGTAAGTTCCACTGCACCTGACCTGCACTGTGTTATGGTCCATGATCAGCTCACCTAAATCGGTGGGGGGAGGTCTTACATTCTGCTTTATATCAGGGTCCTATTAATGTAAGCCAGGCTAGCAACTGTAATGCCTGCATCAGGATCTGTTCCCTGGTAAATGGCACGATGAATTTGGAGTAAATGGCAAAATAGTATCCAGAATATCTCTGGCAGCATAATTCCCCATGGGGCTACACAATGCCAGGATTCCATAATTTATCTGAGACCTTTGATTTCTTGTTTGCACATGGGGTCTACTTACCACCCCTTTACTTAAATTGTTCTCACCTGCCACATCCACACATACTTGTTCCTGTCTCCATCCGCAGTTCCTGCTAGTTGAGATAGTGATACCAGCAGATTATATTTGTACTAACAATAATACAAAGGTTGACTATTTGTGAATCTGGCTTCAGAAAGTCAATAGCTCAGAACTACACAATAAAAATAAAGAACAGAACATGAAAACAGCATTTTTTTTTTAATTGGGAGCATCCCCCCCTGCACTCTCATGGGGGGAGTTTACACAATTACTTATATATATATATATATATATATATATATATATATATATATATATATATATATATATACTAACTCCATGGCTACACACATTGTGGTAAAATGGCGTATTCCTTTTTCCTATGTATGTGTAATCTCACAACTGGCAGACAGTAGAAACTCTTGGGCAGTCCTCTTTCTAATGCTGGCAAAATAAACGGTCATTCTTTCATTAGACAACGGCATCTTTAAAACCCAATGCCAGCACTACTTTGTTATAAGTAGACTGGAGATGATTGGTTGGCTACCAAACCTTAGCCTATCTGCACTGATTTTTCAAGCATTTGTTTAAAAAATGTGTATTCTCAGTACCTGCACGTGCAACCCTACTTAAATTCTTTCTTTTCTTCTGTCCAGGGATGTAGTCAGTGAATTCAATTTTGTACTCCCAGATGCTTACTGCTACCCTCCCCATCTATCTGGCATTTAAAAAGGGGTCATATCACTTGAGCTGTTCCCTACCCCACCCCATACTTAATGCGTGTAACATTTTCATATGCTCAGTCAACAACTATTAGAGGTATTCTTCTTTTAGATATGCAATCGTGTCTGTAAGCAAGCTATATAAATGTTGTTAGAGGCATTGATCTAGATGGATATAGACATAATATGGGTTGATAAAGCCCCAGTGTTTCTAACATGTTCAGAAAAAAAATCGCAATCTTTAGAGTACAAAGGGTATGCGGGCAGCCGCGGTGGTCCAGCGGTTAGCGTTGCCGCCTCACAGCAAGAGGTTCTCCGGATCGATCCTCGACTGGGGTGCCTTCTGTGCAGAGTCTGTATGTCCTGCCTGTGGTCACATGGGTTTCCCCCAGGTGCTCCGGTTTTCTCCCATATCCCAATTGGATTGGATACTCTAAACTGGCCCTAAGCGTGTGTGTGTGTGTGTGTGTGTGTGTGTGTGTGTGTGTGTGTGTGTGTGTGTGTGTGTGTGTATGTGTGTGCCGTCCATGGAAGGATGGGCACCAGGCTGGCAACTCGACACCGTAAAACTCCACTGCCAATCATGAGTGGACAGGTGATCCGCTGTGGCAACCCCTAACCGGGAAAAAGCCAAAAGAAGAAGAGTACAAAGAGTATGCATGGCTACACCCCTTAATGAGGTAATATATCTTATCTTATTCACTAAATAAATCCTTTGTATCACCAGACTAGATACCATGCATGCTTTTACTCTTATCAGAAGAGAAAGTGTTCTTATTTGTCCCTTGAACTGATCACTATGTAAGCTATATACAGCATACCCTACCTTAATACAGCACCCATAAAAATGACAGCTCACTGAAGATAGACCATTTTTACAGTGCACTCTCTGTGATGAGCCTAACCTCAAGCCTCATCCAGAGGGTTATATTTATATCTCTTATCTGCTAGAGATTTCCAGGTAGTATGGAAGGTCCTTGTTGTAATTGTTCCCAAGGCTTCCATATAAAGTCGTCTCTGTTCTTTTCCTTATAGTGCCTCTGAATACCACTAACAGAGTTGTTGCTTTTCAGATCTGGGGCTAGATGTGAAAGTCATGTAATCTAAACTTCTGTACACATTCCTCACCTGATAGAGACATTTCTTACAGAACAGTAATTAAAGCAAGCTATCACTTTTTTCTGTGTTTGCTGGCACAAGAATGCCTCACAGACTAGATGTCCATGTGTTAGTTACTAACACATTTCTCACATGAGCAGCTAATGTTTATGAATGAAAATAGCGGCAACAACTCCCGGAACTCTTCACTGTGACCACATAATTCACTGCTTCTCATGTAGCTGACTCTTCATGTACTATGTTTGCTTTCTTTTAGCAGAATTTCAGGGCATTTCAATTTATTCTATTTACTTTAATGTAACTTAAGCTTAGGTCAGCTTCATTTCACTTTAAGAGGGTGAAGTAAATTGGAATGCTGCTACTACAAAATAAAAAAAACATTCCTCGTGTTTAGAGACATCATAGGCACTGACACCATTCTGTTCATTACCCATTTATTCTTTCCAGGTCATGATTTTGCATTTCTAAAAGGTTGAACAAAAGCGTGAATGTTTTCTTGTGAGAAGTGGCAGGAAACAAGCTCACTCTTTCTCCAGCCTAATCATTATTCCTATGAGCCTCCAGTCCTCACAGTCTGTAGTTTCTCTCAGAGCTGGGTTGTGTATAGCTGTCCCCTCCCCTTCCTAGTCCCACTGATAGCAGCCTGCCTGAATTGTCTGAGCACATGCATTCCCTCTGTTTCATCTCTCACAGTACCCTCAGGCTCTCCTTTCCACTGCACTGTTTAATAAATTCCATATTTCTGGACATATAACTCTTCATCTTCTGCTTTATAAAGGACTTCCTAAGCCTTCTGTGCAAATAAAGGTCAGTTTAATTCAATGTTGTTATGAAACTTATAGTACATTTTTGTAAGTTCCATGTGCTGTTTGGATTTTTTTAGTTACTTAAAACTGCTTATGTTGTGGTGTGCAGACAAGGCCTTGGTTGAAAGCTATGTGAATGTAAAATGATCTTTCTTTTAAACTCTTTCTTGTGGGGTTAAAAAGCTTTTATGTTTCAGCATGAGAAAGGAAGAATTTTACAGAACCACCTTTGAGGAAACTTTCAGATGATTTGTGCCAACAGGCTGGTAAGCTGCTGTTGTACCCATTTCTAGACCTCTTGGCCACAAGTGTTCTGAAGTATTGTGGTAGATGCTGGCTGTACTGACCTGCTGTGTCAAAAGCTTCGAGAATCATATGAGCTTCACAGTGGGCACTTATTATGAAATATGTATTCTCAGTGCTGCAACAGAACAAGCCAAAGAAGAGTGACGTTGCTTCCAAATCCGTACTTCACACATGCGCTTGGTTAAAGTGGCAGACAGTACTGCTCTTTTTAGATTCATCGACTTGGCTTCAGCTAGCCTTTTAAGTATGTAAGAATTCTCTGCAGGATTGAGAAATCCCTTGCTGTAGAGGGGCTCCTTGCACTAACAGCACTTTAATTATACTTTAGGACCTCAGTAGAACGTTAAAACTAATGATGGTTTTGTAGCTTGATTTCCAATGCAATTTGTGTTTTATACCTCAGAAAAATGTAGACCGCTTATTTGATGTTCTGTGTGGCACTGTTAGTTTCTACTGATGTTAATGTCCTTTTCTGCCTAATATTGTTTAGACAATCCTTGCACAATCTAACATATACATCATCCACCCCCCCCCCAAAAAAAGTCTGAAATAGAAGAGATACAGATGAAGTGTTTGTCTTCCGTATACTATACCATCTAAATAAACTTATGAACAGTGCAGGAAGGTATGACAAAATCATTGTTTGTCTTCCTTTTATTTCATGACTATACCATTAAAATATCCTTGGGCTGGGGGGCATTTGTGATGTTTGACAAGCATCTATAGTCTCACTTTGTAATGTATACATGGTGTACTAGAAATTGTGACTGTAAGCTTAAAATACTTTGCAGCATTAAAACTGAAGTCTTATTCTTTAGAAACTGCAGTTCATATAGTGCCCAAGTCTTATGATCCTAAGTTTTCAGATTTATATCCTGGATTGACCATTTAATTCTTAAGCCTACCAGGGAATTTTCTTAGCAATTATGAGTGGACAGTCAAGTAAAGCAATACATTAACAACACACTGGTGCAATTGATCAGAAATAATTATGAAGTTTCAGTATGAATACATTTTGCATTGGCAGGCTTTTAAAAGCTGACATCTTAGATTTTTTTTTTGTTTCTTTTTCATATTTTTGCTGCCACTCTATTTTGTATCAGAATGCATGTAAAAGTCAGAGTTCTCTTCCTGCATGTTTAACAGAACCAGCTTTCAGTCTTGAAATATACAGTGTCACAGGAAACAAATCATGCTGTTATATTTCACCTGTGGATAAGTCCTGCTGTGACAATGAGTTAAAACTAGTAAGAGTAGTTGTTCACAGTCAGACATGCAAACAACTAAAAGCCCTCTAAGCTGTGGAGTTAAACTTTAAATGCTCCGAGTTAAGGGTCACTTTTATTTTCAAACCACTGAAGCTAAATTCATGATCCAACCATTATTTGATTACATTTCAGGTGAGGCAATACTGTGACCCGTTGGTTGTTTTTATGTAGAAGTCTCATTTCTTTTAATGCTTTATATTCAAGTTATACTTTACTTCAAAACAAGTTTTTTTTTTTATAAAATTAGTGATGCCTTGTAATTTATCAGTAATTGTGATTATTTTAAAATTGAATGTCGTGCTTTATAATCCTGTGATCCATAAAGTGTCACATTATTTTTTTTTTATCTTAAACTTTGCATTTTGGAGACATGATCTAGGTTATATATTCTTACATTGATTGCAAAGAATATAAACATACCCCCTTTGGCATGTACCTAACCAGGCATAGTCAACAAATGGAATGTCCACAGAGGCTCCTCACTAAAAGAATACAGGAAGTTAGTAACATGTGTCATGCACACCACCTTAAGGCTCTATCCCTGCATTCTGTCTCCTACGGACTGTTGAGGGGAGATCTTTGTCTGGCATACAACGCATTGTAAAACTGCACTCTGATGGAACTCCTGCATATCTGCAAAGCAAAAACTGCATCAGAATTGCCCATTCTAAAGACTTAAACCTTGCCTTTGATATAAATAGGACCTGCTGGGGAGACAGATATGTATCCCAGAGACTACCTCTTCTCTGGAACAGGCTCCCCATCCATGTGAAACAGAGTTCCTCCCTAACCCAATTCAAGTGTAACTTGAACAATTGGATGGGGAACAGGAAATTCATCCCAGGTTTGGTACCTATATCTCTAATGCACAGAGGTAACCTGTAAATGGTTCATCTTCCAGGCCCCTGCTTACACTTACCAAGGGTATCAGAACTTGTTAGAGATTTGGGATGTATGGCTAGGCTTAAAAATTGCCCTTGTGGTCATTAGCCTAGTGAGCACCTATGAACCCATAAATCAAGATTACACATAGGTATTAGGGGAAAAAACAGCCACTATGGCACAGTAACAGAATCAGAAACCTATGCATATCAGAATGCATTTACCAATAGACACAAAATGTGCTTTACCAGGGATTTTTAGTGTAAGTGAGAAATGAGTACCCATCATACACTTGGTACAGGTCGGTCATAATAATCAAAGCCTCAGTACAACTGATTCAAAGTAAGTGCATTTAGAATGATTTTTCTGCTAAACTTTCTCCTTAACAGAATATTTCAAAAGATGTCTGGTTTTCCCTGCTTAACGTATGAGTGTTGTTTATGCCATCACACTCCACTGCTGGCGTGAGTACTTAATACCATAACCCTATGGCATGCTTTAGTTTAAAAGGGAAAAGGTACATTTCAAAATCTGTCAGTATTTTGAACAAACAAATAAGATTTGCTATAAAGATCTAAAAGAAACACACACAATAATACCAAAATATTTCTTAGAAAGCATGAAAACTGAAAGTCGATTATATGAGACCATGTATTGACATGTACTAATTTTCTTTGACATTTAGCCTCATCTACAGATGAAAAATTCACACGGATTAGGCATTACAGTAGCTCAGACATGAAACATTTTAAAGATTCTGTCCCCAGAGATTTGGATGCATACTTTGATAACCAAAAATTGCATAGTGTGGTTAAGGTATTTGGCAGTTAGGTCGGAATTTTTCCCTGTAAATATACATGCGCACATGGGTGTGTGTGTGTGTGTGTGTGTGTGTGTGTGTGTGTGTGTGTGTGTGTGTGTGTGTGTGTGTGTGTGTATGTGTGTATGTTATTGCACGTGTGAAAGCATGTAATTAGGAACAAATGCATCCTGTGCAAACTCAAGCAAGCTGTGTAACCTCTGAGGTTTACATATGTTGCATTGCAGGATACTTATACCTAAGAAATATGAACTGTTCCTTTTGGCAGGGTAATTATTATTCTATTACACAAACCTGGATATGTGTATATCTCTTTCCCTCTCTCTCTCTCTATATATATATATATATATATATATATATATATATATATATATATATATATATAAAACAGTAATTCTAATATCATGCCATAGTTTATGGAAAAATTCAGGCTATAAATTAGAAATTTGCTTGCTATAAATTAAAAATTTGCTCAGGTGAAGCATAAGATATTTGTTTGTATCTGATTGCATACATTTCCGCAACTTGTGACAAAAAATGCAGCCACTATAACCATTTGTAATATTCATCTGCTGTGAATTTATGGATCTTTTCTGTCTGAGTAACTAATCAAAGTATCATTAAAGAGTGCACTAAAAAAATAATTTGTAGATACCATTCTGGCAAGGAAAGACTGTATGTGTGTTTGTGTGTGTAGTGTACGCATGTATGTATGTTTAATTTATTCTTAATAACACAAACTGATTTTTTCCCCGGAAATCAATTGTGAATCTTGTTTTGTCATTTTGCAAACATGACTGTTTCATTAAGTCGCTGTTTGATGTCCTTGATCTGCCTGATTCAGTGTTAATAACAGCGATATAAACTGTCACTAAATTATTACCAGCGGTAATATGAATTCTGCTATTGCCTTTATACTACATTTGTTTCTGATATCAAAAAGGAATGAACTTTTTCAGCACATCTTTTCTGTTGGAAAAGACCATACTCACAGATTCTTAATATAAATGTCAAAATAGTCTTTTTTTTTCCCTTGTCTAGCTGTAAGTCAACTTAATCCTCCCAAGGGACAGAGTCTGATAGCTGCATTGGATTTGGGAGGACAAGCCAGTCCCCAGAAATAACCTGACTTCAATGAGCAAAAGTAACGGAGAAGAGCCAAGACCAGAAAACAGGATGGAACGACTTCAGAAAGGTTTTCGCAAACGTACAGTTTTAGCCAAAGAAAGAGTGCAAAACATAAAAAAGGAAGATGTCAAAAACTTTTTTCTGCGGAACTTCTTTGTAGTCTTTACCATCATTGCCGTCATTGTCGGTAAGCAAACTATATATTGTTTAAGAATCGATGAAACATAACACCAGAACAGCAATGTCTCACTTAATGCCAAACATTTGCTAGAAGTACATTGAAATCTCTCTGCTAAGCCCTCATCATGAGCACAATTAATTATTATGTGCTTATCATAACTTGTTAGGATTTAAGTAATCAGTAGATGCCAAGAGTTAGTTATTGTCATGATACTAACAGTTCTAACTAAATATTTTGAGATAAAATTAACAGTATGTGCATATGCAAAACAGGAGACGTAAATCTGGTATACTCTAAATGATGATGTGTCAGGTTGTGTAACTACAGACCTAACAACAGTGCTTAAAACTCAGTCACACTCTTAGTAATCCCCATTAAGCCAATTAACCTGTGGTGGTTAAAGGTCAGGCCTCATAGTACGCTTTTACTTGCTGTGCCATTCTCATGTCAAAGGTACAGCATTCGTAAAGAATAGCCATTATTTATCTGTATCGAGAGTAGATTGAATGCAGCTGTTAAGCACATGATGGGCCGAATACAGTGAATAAATAATGCCAAGGAAACATAAAATGCTGGTATCATTTCCACACATCTGTGGTGAACAACTGGGGACTAGCCCTGCTTTTTTGTTACTCAGGTAAACTTATTAGATATGAATGCTGATTTGCAGGCAATAACACAGTCTAGCTAACTAAAAGTCATGTATCATGCAGATAGAGACTGAAAGAATTAAAACCAAACCTGCAAAGAAGTGCTTGTTGCTAGTTTATACTGTTAATCCTCTGCATCACCATTTATTTTGAAGATACAAAATGAGTTTTCATCACTGACAGTGGTGCCAAGAAATAAGGACCGTTAGCTATTTATTATGTCGTTCTAATACAGTTTCAGTAAATGGCCATCAGAAATGAAACTCTCTGCATCTGCTGCGAATGTTTATTTCTGTACTGTTTAATTATAGAAATAACAGAAAAATTTGAATTATTTCTTAATTTTTGATAGTTGTTTCTAAATTCTTTTTTAACATTTGCATATCTTATTGCCAAACTCTCAAGGTCCAAGTGCTCCTTATACCAATAGTACATCTTCTGTATTTCACACTGCAATATACATGGCTGCAATTACACACAACTGTAAGAGAACACTTTGAAACCTGTATTTTACAAGATTTTACAATTACAATTTACACTGTTCTGAAATCCTGGATCTCTGAACACTAACTATCCTTTGGCAAACCTAACCTAGTCAGCAAATATCTTGATGCAAAATGTTACAGATTTTAAATATATGACCAGAATCCCTGATCACCCTCACTCAACACAAACCTTCACAAACTCACAGACACACACATATACACAAAGCACACACAGACATGCACAATCATACTTACATCACACGCCCATATACATGCACATGTATGCATAGACAGATGCACACACATATTTGCACATATATGCATCTGCATACATACATTCATACAATCGCACACAACCACACACGTGTGCAGACACACACATACACTGCAACAGCAAAATATGCTAAGAACCCCCAAGTGAATTATTCAGTAGTTTGTTAATAAATGACTTTAGTTCAGAAATAGAAAACTTCTCAGCACAAATCTTCCACCTTGTGTAACAACACTAATGCTTGACTTAGAAAGCAAGCTGGTTGTATTTAGTTTATGGCTGGCAGTAATATAAACTACTTTAGATTCTGTCTTGTCTTTAAGGAATGCTAAGAGTGCATTTCTTATGTAGGTGCACATATGTGGCGCATTAATTTTGCATCACTGTGTAGAAGACAATCAAGCCCTAGCAGCTGCATATACATCTTGAAAAGTCTGAGACAGGGTTAATATTACAGTATACAGCATGAATGCCATGTTTATTGATTGATTTATTCAATTATGTATTCATTAATGTCTTATTTCTTATTTCATACATTCATTTGATAGCTATTTGGGTATACCAGCTCATTCAGTTTTTTAGGCATGATCCAGGGATAAACCTCAGAGTTTAATAAAATTATATTAGTATAAAAGAAAACCAGAAATACTAATGGTTACCTTATAAAAATTAATACCAGAACAATATTTAATAGCAATTGATGCAGCAAATTATACCATTTATAAGCAACTGCTGGCATACAGTACCAAATAAACTATCAAGTGATAGTCCGCATGAAGAAAACAAAAACATTTCAGCAAGTATCAACACATGCTAGGAACAAGAACAGGATAATATAGCATAGCATAGCACAATGTAACATAATATATAAAAACATAGCATAGCAAAAGAAAACATAGAATATAAGAAGACAAAACATAGAATATAACATAACAAAATATAATGCCAAAGATAGTAGCACTGGTAACATAGAAGGATAAAGCTTTCACTACAGTCCAGGTGATCTGAATTTGACTAGCAGCTCAACTGTATGCCAGTGCTAGCAGGTGGGATGTACAGGCCCATCATGGGGGTAAAGCAGGGGTATAGGCAGCTGCACATACTGCCACTACACTAAGGAGGAAAGGTAGTGATGCAGAAGGGTGAGCTAAGGCTGGATATTTGGCTCACCATGCCAACAATGGATAGCAGCCTGCAGAGGAATTATATAGATGTGAGTACTCAAATATGGAGGGTACTGAGGACCACTGCAATGCCACATTTCACTTGTGTTCCCTCCCAAAGGATGGTGTTAGATCATTCCTAAATACTCCCATTGCTGGGATGCCAGTAAGAGCACAAAGCACCATCATGGCTGTTTGAGTTATGTCCCTCCTCAGACATCTCTCATCTTAGCTATAGGTGTCCTCAGACATCTCTCATCTTGGCTCTAGGTGTCCTCAGACATCTCTCATCTTGGCTCTAGGTATCCTCAGACATCTCTTAGGTTCATAGGTAGGTGCTAGGCTATTGGCCCTAGGGCCTATACAAGCCAAGCCAAAAAGGTACCCTGGCTTTCACCACCCGAGAAAATTATTTTCCTGTGCCCCTGTCAAGCAGAACCACAGATGTGATCCCTGGGGTGAATTTCCTATTACCCATCCAATCATCAAGATTTTTCATCTCTCATCTTGGCTCTCGGTGTCCTCAGACATCTCTCATCTTGGCTCTAGGTGAAATTCCCAGACTGGAAGAACAAGTGAGCTCTGTTTCATTTAGGTGAGGCTTGATGCTCAGCAGGCATGGAGGCAAAAATAACCATGAAAAAAATAGTATGGATGATTGTGATGAAGCTTCTGATCATAACCCACTTGATTTTGTGTTTGAGAGATAGTTGTCAAGGAATTCACCTCAAGAAGAAAGCTCTTGACATCCATTATGAGAACGCATAAATAGTGGGTTATGATCAAAGAAAAATGGTCATAATTGTTTAAAATACATGGAACATTAGCTGCTGTGATGTACTATGAGTTACAGAGAAAAAAGGGTAGGAATACAAAGTGATTTTATAGCTTTTAAATCTGTCAGACACTTACACTGTCACACAGACAGTGGTCAAAACTGAAGAGAAGCTCTGACAGACTAACAGCTTTAAAACCTGTTAAATTTACTCTGTCACACTTTTGTGGCAGTGATTAGTGTATTATATCTTTTACAGCTCTTACAGTTTCCTGTGTTATACTGTGGTGGCTGCTGAGTGAATTTTAACACAAAATCAGAGCATATAAGGTCTGAAGAGTGAATAACAAAACTTTTTATGAACTTCTGTGATGTCAGAGAAGTACATAACAGGCTTGTAGTGCATGAAGTATGGGGAATACTTTCTGATATTCAGAAAAAGAGAAATCATTTAAGCAATAGAGTAGTACAAGAGCCAGTCTTAACAAATGTTAAGCACCCCTTGCTTAAGTTGTTAAGATTGGGTGTATTTCTAGGCAGTAAACTATGCCAGCACTGACCAGCAAATGACAACAGCAGAATAAAAGATTTGTTTTTGCCTACTGTCTGTACTGGTAACATATCCCTGACTTCTTGTAAAGTTGCTAGAATAACAGGATGTATATTTGCCTGCATTTTCTGAAGGCTATTAAATATGAAACTTAAATATATGCCATGATTTTAGGAATTCAGGCCTCAATAATTTATCCAAAAACCACGGACTTTATGAGGAACAGACCAAACATATGAGGCAAAACTTTGGATATTCTACACAAATCTGAATAGTTGAGAGGAATGGAAGATTAGTGTAAACATAAGGGATTGTGTTGCACTGCCTTTCTAATAGTGCTCACCAAGTACTTTACAGGTTTGAAAACCAGCAAAACAGTGTTTTTTTTTTTCTGAGAAAAGACTCATGCAATACAAAGAATTATGATTGGGTCTCCAATCCTAACCTACTATTATGTGCTACTTGACATGTATGTAAAGATTCACCAAAAGGTGAATTTCTTAGCATCCATGTCTCGAACACATAATAAGTCAGTGACCCGCTCATAATCCTGTATATTGTATTACACACATTGCACTGATTATGCTTAGGAATTGGCCGAAAGTTAAGT